>NW_019394574.1:0-72687 GCF_000612105.2 Orussus abietinus | reverse complement strand
ATCAGAGGGCAGCACACGGTGCGATCGCGCGACCCTGACCGTGAGCAATCTCCCAACTCATCTCTGCAAATGAACGACGTTTCAAGGTTATGTCCTTTGGCGGCAATATCAACAGCTCCTGAAGACAAGTGTGTAACTGTAAGTGAGATCGAAGTTAAATCATCCTGTGATATTCAGGAATGCATATTAGGACATTCAATGAATGCAGACAACGATAATTTGCAAATTACGCCTGAAAATGAATCGCCCAATCTACCGGGAAATACGGATCTCGAGGAGCTTCCTTTCGTACGTGAAATTGGAGAGGTTAATTCTGAGACTACTGGGGAAACGGAAGAATCACAGACGGACAAGGTGACAGATAATGTGAAATTAGAACCTCTAGAAGAAGAATTTATTGAATCTCCTGTGCCTGTGAGCTGTGATTGGTCTTGTACACCAACGCTGCTGTGCTCCGCACTAGAAGAGTACAAACCGACAGACCTTTGTGAGAACTTTACGAAAGGCTGCCACTGGTCACCCGATGGCACTTGCTTTCTTGTTCCATCTGAAGATTTCAGAATACGTATTTACGATCTTCCAAAGGAACTGTACAATGGCAATGTATCGAAGGACTTATCTTTGTCCGATTTGAAGCCTGCAGTAACAGTCAAAGAAGGCGGACTAGTCTATGATACTTGCTGGTTTCCTTATATGAGCTCTTGGGATCCAGTAACCTGCTGCTTTCTTAGCACCAGCAGAGAGAGTCCAGTACATCTCTGGGATGCATTCACAGGAAACATAAGAGCAACATATCGAGCTTACAATCTGTAAGAACCTTTATCGATAAGATCATTTCATTTTTTCATATTTGTGAATTGTAATTCTTTTCTTTTTGGATCTATCTTATAGAGTCGACGAAGTAGAGGCTGCTATCAGCACTCGCTTCATTAATTATGGCAAGGAAGTATGGTGTGGTTTTAGAGGAGCACTCAGAATGTTTGATACCGATCGTCCTGGCCGCCAGACGCATACAATTTTTCTTAAGAAAGATTTCCCAAATGTGACAGGCTTAGTCTCGTGTATACGAGAGAATCCATGTATGCCTGGACTGGTTGCTTTTGGGACTTATTCAAAATGCATTGGTCTATACAAAGATAGCCCTATTTGTGCCTTTAAACCAAGCAACGGTGTTACCCAAATTGAATTCAGTCCTTGTGGAATGAAATTGTACTCCGCAGTCAGAAGGAGCAATGAAGTACTTTGTTGGGACCTGAGAAATCCTGGAGTCATTTTGTGGTCACTTCGGGGAAGATGTTCCGATACTAATCAAAGAATACAACTAGCTATTTCCTCCAATGGCTCTGAAATTGTATCGGGTATGGTTATTTTCGAACTAGACATTTCAATTTCTTCATTTAATTCAACGCGGCAATTCAACCCGGTGGTAAATGTAAAAATATGATTTAGGTGGCACAGATGGAGTTGTCAAAGTCTGGAAGCTTGTTGAAACTTCTGACACCTACGAAGAAGACTTAAATCCACGCTTTGACATTAAACTATCCGAAGACTGTGTTAATGGTATAGACTTACACCGAACCCTCCCTATTTTGTTAACTACTACAGGACAGAGAGTGTGTGACTTGGAAGACAAGCCCAGAGACAACAGTGTAAGATTATGGTGGTTTTCATCATTAAGTTGAATGATCTAATAAGCTTCCTATGTGAAAGAAGAATAACAGTGACCCAGGTAATCATTAGAATTATTCATTCTAATCTTTACGGTCAACATTTCATTGAAGTACAGTAACTTAACCAGAACTATACATAGTAAGGTTGAAAACTTAGGATAGAAAGAATTTTTATGAATAGTACTTATTTTACACTGTAATAGAAAAGGAATGTAAATAATTTGTATGTAAGCATTTTAATACATTAAATTCTTTATCACAAAGAGTCAAAGGAAATAAGGTCTCCGGTCTTGAAAGGGATAACATCTTCTTCGGTAGTCGCAAAGAAACTTATCCGGCTGGATCTTTTCTTTTGAGAACGGCGAACATGGGGTGTAACTGGCAGTTTGATTCTTGGTTCCACGCAAGCAGTGCAGCTTATACCTACAAAAAAAAGAGTATTAAATTGCCATAAATTAGAACATACAGTGGTGTTTTCACTTGACAGTGTAAAGAAATTAAAGTACCAGAGAATGTAACGCTTTTTCGCATCGATCGTCTTAGTTTCGGAGTCTGTGGTGGAGTAGTTGGGCTGTCTTGCGCTTCCTTCGCTTTGGTCTTGCGAGACCTAGTCATCCTTGGAGAACTGGCTTCTTCTGCCTCACCCTGCCCTTCTTTTTCATAAGAATTATCCTTCATTTGTCTGCTTCTTCTGTTAGACTTCGGTGTTGACTTTGCCGTAATAGTTCTGGTTCTTAAAGTCCTGACAGTCGACAATTCATCTTCTTCGTCATTTTGTATCCCCAAAGGCCTCTCCGTTAATTCATCAGTTGTACGCTGTGTTTTTAACGCTATCAAAAATTTTTCCATAGACTCATTGAGAGCAAGAGCAGCCTCAAATGATGAAGTAGAAGAAGAGCTTATCTTTTCCTGCTGAAAGTTCATAATTGCAACATTCTTCTTTGCCAACACATTCTCTTTTTCTTCCATGCTTTCGTGTTTACTTTTGAGCATAGGTGAGACTACGGCAATCTTTGCAAACGGGGATTTAGTGGTTCTTCTTTCATTAGTGCTCAATTCAAAGATTTTAGATTTGTGTTCAGTATTCGGCGTTTGTATTTCCAGGGCTCTTGGTGTATCGACGAACGAGGGCATGCGAACCTTCCCAAAAAGTGGAATAGCGGTCAACCCAGCAGGTGCCTTGAACTGATGATTAGGAGGTGCGAATGACTGATTTCTTGTCTTAGTTTCGACAGCGATAACTGGACTCTTGATTCTTTGTACATTTTGTGTCCGAGCTTTTGCTAGCTTAGCGGCTAAACGTTTTTCAGTTGCCCTGGTTATCCTCCTAGGTGGACTAATTTTCTGCGGTCTAGGCGATATTAAACCTTCTTTATGTCTCTTAGTCTTTGATGGCACAGGTGGAGAATAATACTTATGATGTACGACACCGACTTTGAAGGCAGGCTTCTTTTTAATTTGCTCCAGCTTTCGTCGCAACTCCCTCTCTGCCTTCCATTTGGATAATTTACTTTTCTTGTCTTCTGTCGGAGGTTTATTCTCATCTTCTAAAGTTCCGGAAACTAAATGTCTGTGTCTAGAAAAGCATTCGGCTCTCTGGGTCCTTCGATTCTCGTCTTGTCTTGTCGCCCTTAAAATCCGCCCTTCCACTTCGTTTCCAAACCTGAAACCTCGTTGTTTAAATAAATGACGGAATCCCGTCATTTCGGACGTCATTATTCCACTCGTTTAACTATTTTAGTTTCTGAATCCTACGAAGATATCTCTGAGGTTGACGTAACCGTTACGAACGTAAACAATAAAATTTGAATTCTTAAGTTCTGGAAGCATCCGCTAGAGCGCTGCGTTAGCTTCAACCAGAAAGTAAATGTACGTATAAGAGGGTCCACTCAACAATAAGAACTGTTTCCACTAACGTGGCGCCAAGTCGCAGTTCCACTTACGGAATTAAATCCCTTATTGGCTTGAAATTTCAGAAACATGTATATAAATATCGGACAAGGATTTAATATACATATTAAAATAATTATAGTACTCCCTGAACGCGGAGATGGTTAGAGAACGAGGCGATAAAATTTTACTTGTATTTTTCTTTTACAAAATTTTACCTCAGACCGAACTTGTTTATTTCACAGAGGAAATTTCTTAGCATCTAAATACATTAATATCTCATCTTGGGGGGTCGGAACCTTTTCGTGGGTCCTCGTGGAGCCCGTTCGCTCTCGGGTATGTCCTCCAAACACGGTACTCTCACGATATTGAAGTATATCACACCCATCACGTTCGCTGTGGGGTGATTAGCCGTCTTCAGGCACTGATAAAGACCCTCGTCGCAGTTGCAGTGCGACCTGGAATTTATTTTACGATAATTTATGTTCCAGATGGACGAGCCCATAGATAGCCAAACTAAATGAAAATACTTACTTAGTGTACAAAGAGTAATTAGTAACGTCGTATCGCGTCCGCTGGGCGCGAACTTTTGCTGGACAGTGATCATGTGTCCTACAGCACCTAGAACCAACCCAAAAAAGGAATAGACAATGCCTGGAGGATTAAGAAAACAATGATAGTCGCAACCTGAACCTTCTCACCTGTCTATCCTAGCTTCTTGACCTAAATCGTGATAGTTAGTCGCGATGTCCCCAGAGCCGCACCATTTGGTGCCTGCAATGAAAGTAGTTAGATCGCTCGTTGTTGTTTGATAAGAGACTTAATTACCTGGCAGGATCCCTGAAAACAAGGTCAGGGGATTTACTCCTTGTTGGTTCTCCCCGCTGGGCGTGCTGGTGGGCAAGGTTGGTGTTGTTCCTTGAAGGATCACGTCGACCTGATCGCATTGTTGCATCAGGGTCGTCATGTCCTGGAAGGATATCTCTCGAGGCTCTCCCAGGACGGAGAGGTTCCTCAGCACCTCGACCGCCTCTCTTGGCTCACTGGAGGAAAAGAAAAAAATAGAAAAATCATCCTAATGACCATCGCCCAGACACCAACACCTTTGGGGGAGTTATCTACGAATTTCCGGTATCGGTTACTCAACGCATACTGATAAGCGCGAGGATGCGCTGCCTCGAAAAATCGAACACCCGCCTAGAGTAGATTTAAAAATTCAAGGAAATATGGGGATTGGGTTCTGAGACAAGCACAGAGAAAGAAATAATATCAAATATTTACATCCGAGCTGCGAAATAGGCAGCAGTCCCTAAACAGAATCCGACGTTAAACTACAGTTTGTAAAGTTATTCTTCCTCTCTGCAGCTGTATATGCGTGTATTTGGTGCCAAACTCTACCGAGTTTCCCGATCATCTGATTTCCATTATCATTCCATTTCATAACTAGTTTTTCTTGGTGCAGTCTGGATTTCGTGACGCACTATTCCACCAAGACGTCATTCACTTGCGAAATCGTGCATTTTAGTTTTGGAAATTGTTCGGAAAATATGGGGATTGGGTTCTGAGACAAGCACAGAGAAAGAAATAATATCAAATATTTACATCCGAGCTGCGAAATAGGCAGCAGTCCCTAAACAGAATCCGACGTTAAACTACAGTTTGTAAAGTTATTCTTCCTTTCTGCAGCTGTATATGTGTGTATTTGGTGCCAAACTCTACCGAGTTTCCCGATCATCTGATTTCCATTATCATTCCATTTCATAACTAGTTTTTCTTGGTGCAGTCTGGATTTCGTGACGCACTATTCCACCAAGACGTCATTCACTTGCGAAATCGTGCATTTTAGTTTTGGAAATTGTTCGGAACCGGCGAGAACGATAAACCTCGTTAAGGATCTCTCGAAATCAGTGGGAGAGATTATTTGGCAGGAAGAGAAGTACAAGAAAAATATTTTAAGGTCGCTAGAAGCCTTTTGAAATTGGTGGACATCGGGAGAAATCGCAGATACTTTGTTACAGATATTTTCATGTCACTTGATGTTGAATTATGTGATCATCGTATAAATTCACGGAAATCGGTTCTTAGTGGACATAGTTTTCTCGCATTTTGCAGTGGATAGCTCCTCGTTATTCGCCTATGCCTGTCGCTCGAGCACTAATAAGCAGAGCGGTGACGTTTTACGGTGTCGAAACCTGTTTAAAAGTTACACCGACCTGCCCATTAGAGTGTCGGTATTGCTTTCCTATCTCTATCGGCCGTGGATGCATGTACACCCGTGGCGGCAAATACCCGCTGGTTTCTACATATTGATCCCTCGGAAGCCACATTTTTAGGGCCTTCGGCGTAAAGGCACCGAGTCCGGTCGATGGAGGATTAATACCGACCAGCCGGTGTCTGGAAAAGGAAGCCATTTCCGGTCATCTTCTTCATGACCCGGAGAACCCGACCTCGGATTGATATCTTCTCCCAAGTGGACACAGAATTTCTTTTTTTTTTTCTTTTACGGGGTCCCGTCAACGATATCGAACTGCAAATATGAACCCCAAATTTCGCGATAACCATCATTATTATCACGAATTAAGCGCGATTAAGACTGGCCAGTCTGGAATAGGAAGCCATTTCCGGTCATCTTTTTCATGACCCGGAGAACTCGACCTAGACTTTAATGTCTTTTCCCAAATCGTCACGGAATTTCTTTCTCCGTTTTTTCTTTTTTTTTTTATGGGATCCCGTCAACGATATCGAGCTACAAATAGGAATATCAAATTTCGCGATAACCATCATTATCGTCACGAATTAAGCGCAATTAAGACTGGCCAGTCTGGAAAAGGAAGGCATTTCCGGTCATCTTTTTCATGACCCAGAGAACTCAACCTCGACTTTGATGTCTTTTCTCAAATGGTCACGGAATGTCTTTCTCTGTTTTTTTATTTTTTTTTATGGGGTCCCGTCAACGATATCGAACTACAAATGGAAACACCGAATTTCTCGATAATCGGGTGGCATTATCATCACGAATTAAGCGCGAGTCACGAACGGCCGTGACTCCGCGCTCGGATCTTTTACAATCGACTTGACAGAAAATTCTCTTCGGTCCATGATAACGATTAGGCGTTTAAGCCGTTCCACGCTGATTTGATATGGGGTTTCGCCACGTGGAGCGAAACGCTCGGGAAACGCAATCGCAATCGTTCAAGATGAGCACGCGTCGAGGGGAGTGAGAAAGGGTAAACGAAAAAGAAGCGATAAAGAAAATAACTCATAATATTAATGGCGGCTTCTCCATGCTCGAAAGTTCTCTCAACAGGACCCGAAAGCGCAATTATACCTGTGGTACACTGCTAATAATGGTCCGATATTTTAGACATTTTCTTATACAAATGTTGGTAGGCGAATGTAACAAAAAGGGAAACAGCGGCACTCGAGATGAAAGTCGGATAAATGTATACTACATCTCGAAGAATGCTGTTTTTACGTGAGAATTCGCAGAAAAGTATTGAGAATCTCGAGAAGACAAAGAAGTGGTACATAAATGTTAATAAATTTACTATAAAGCATTTTTCTTCAAATACGTACAATTATGTACGTGTGCGTGATCGACAAATTAGTTAACAAGAGACTTTGAAATTTAGGATACACACAGTCTGAAATTCGAGAATTTATATACCAAAATAGAAGAATTATGTACGCAATTGTAAAATATTGTACTTTTGAAAGACCACAGTTTGAATGGTCATTTTTAACAGTGCAGTGTATAGTTAGCCGGTCAAATGAAGGCCCTAACTTGGGTAATTCGAAAATTCGGGAATTTATATACCAAAATAGGAGAATTATATACGTAATTGTAAAATATTGTACTCTCGAAAGAGCACAATTTGAATGGCCATTTTTAACAGCGCAGTGTATAGTTAGCCGGCCAAATGAAGGCCCTAACTTAGGTAATTCGGAAATTCGGGAATTTATGTACCAAAATAGGAGAATTATATACGTAATTGTAAAATATTGTACTTTCGAAAGAGCACAATTTGAATGGACATTTTTAACAGTGCAGTGTATAGTTAGGCGGCCAAATGAAGGCCCTAACGTTGGTAATTCTGAAATTCGGGAATTTATATACCAAAATAGGAGAATTATGTACGTAATTGTAAAATATTGTACTTTCGAAAGAGCACAATTTGAATGGACATTTTTAACAGTGCAGTGTATAGTTAGCATAATCGTAAAACATTGTACTTTCGAAAAACCACAGTTTGCATGGCCATTTTTAAGAATGAGGTTGTATAGTTAGCCGGCCAAATGAAGGCCCTAACTTAGGTAATTCGTTGGCAGATCTTCAAGCTTGATGATCTGCAAGTTTCTGTGCTAGCATCAGTTTTTTACTCACTAGATCTCGACGAGGTCGCAGTTGTGCAGCTCGTTGTCGAAGCCGAGCTCCACTACGGCCACTGTCTGATCATGGTAATAAACGGCAGGAACATCCCCAGAAAATTGATTTCTGGGGACCGTCAATCCCTCAAGACCCTTGAAGGAATTGGTGAAGAACATGGGCTGCTCCAAGCTGGAGGAACACAGACAGAGAACCACGACCAACGTCCTGGAGATCATCTTCTCGGCTACCTGGTGAAACTGTCCACGAGGTCGGAAGAACGTCCCTTGATCGATGACTAATCGAGATATCGGAGCACCTAGGAAGGATCCATGAAAATCTCCAAGGATTCCCGATGGTTCTCCACCGTGGTTCTTCGAACTCTGTTGCTTCCCAGGCACCGCTTCTGGACAAGGACTGGACCCCACTGTCAAGAGCGCGTTGTCATCCTGACTTCGAAAACCTGTTGGCGATCAAGGAATCTCACATCGTCTCCTAAGCCTACTGACATAAAAAGGAGAGCATCTAGTCCCAAAGAAGACATACTCCATTTCTTCGTTCCCTGGGACCTAGGTAACTCAGTCCACGGCAGTGAAGAGCAAAAACCCTGTACATTTATCTACAGGTGATAAACAAATGCCCTATAAATAAATCTCTCTCACGCCACCATAAGTTAGGGCGTTAAAAAATAGGAGCGCATCAAAAGTCGAGACTCTTATTTCATTTTACAATTACTACTGAAACTCGCCTTTTAGTGTCAGGGTTGAGGGGATTTGTTTTTGCGTTCTGTTACGTATCTTTTCGATTTTCCTGTCTTGGCATCGAGGTGTCCGAATGAATCGGCACCGAATGCGTGAATACTGAGGAGAGACCGTTAAGGAATAATTCAGGAATAATTAGCGATAATTATCGTTAGCTTACGATGTGCGTGCCGATTTTTCTCAAATGATTTACCTCCTTGACTTAGAAGATATGGGCACCATTAAGATGTCGCGTTTGAAACTGGGACTTCTGGATGGAGATCGAAGAGGTGTGGTACGTGGACCACTTCGGGAGCGTCCTCGATACGTTTTGTGACTGATCTGCGATGCGTTTCCAGCGTTTCCGGCGTTTGCAGCGCTTGCTCCCAGTGGAGGACGGCTTTGACGCGCGGAATCCCAGTCGCCGGTTTCGTCGATCGAATTCAAATGAATAAATGACGGTAGGCGCACCTGCGTATCCCTACCACCGGGCAAGACCTCGGCTGGATAAGTCGTGCCTACTCCAAGAGGCCGCAATGCACGAGCGTGTACTGGCCGCACTGTACGGCAGCTAGGGCCCCACTTTTACGCGGCGAGGAAAGTGGGACGACCACCACGCGGAAATCCCGAAGTCGGCCAAACCTGAGAAGAAATAGACGGGACAAGAGACGATCCTTTCGCTTCTGAGGATGGCTCGTGATCGGCTATTAGACGGCCATTAACTCGGTTCTATGCACTTACTGGGCTGTGTCCTCACCTTGCGACCACCGTTTGGCTGCCTCGGTTTGATGGAAGGTCGTCAGATCAGAGAAGAAGTGGATCGTCCGAGAGAGGATCCTTTGGCTTCTAAAGATTGGTCGCGATTGATCATTAGAGTGACTAATGACTCAAGTTACATTTTTATGGCCTTTGGTTTCTAATGATTGGTCGTGATTGACCATTAGAGTGACTAATGACTCAAGTTACATTTTTATGGACTTAATGGAATGCGTCTCGTCACCTTACGACCAGCGTTTGGTTGTCTTAATATGATGGAAAGTCTTCGGATCAAAGAAGTGGATCGTCTGAGGGAGGATCCTTTGGCCTCTAAAGATTGGTCGTGATTGACTATTAAAGTGACTACTGACTCAAGTGACATCTGTATACACTTACTGGACTGCATCTCGTCACCTTACGACCAGCGTTTGGTTGCCTTAATATAATGGAAGGTCTTCACATCAGAGAAGAAATGGATGGTCCGAGAGACGATCCTTTTACTTCTGAAGATGGCTTGCTATCGGATATTAGAGCAGTCATTAAATCAATTCCATGCACTTATTGGACGGAATCTCATCATCTAGCGTCCAGCTTTTGGTCGCCACGGTACAATGGAAGGACTCCAAACCAAAGGAAAAATAGATATTCCAAGAGACGATCCTTTGACTTCTGAAGATGGCTTACTATCGGATATTAGAGCAGTCATTAAATCAATTCCATGCACTTATTGGACGGAATCTCGTCATCTAGCGTCCAGCTTTTGGTCGCCACGGTACAATGGAAGGACTCCAAACCATAGGAGAAATAGATATTCCAAGAGACGATCCTTTGACTTCTGAAGATGGCTTGCTATCGGATATTAGAGCAGTCATTAAATCAATTCCATGCACTTATTGGACGGAATCTCGTCATCTAGCGTCCAGCTTTTGGTCGCCACGGTACAATGGAAGGACTCCAAACCAAAGGAAAAATAGATATTCCAAGAGATGACTCCTTCTTTCCTAAAGATGGGTCGCGATCGGACATTACAGCGACAATTACAGTTCCATGCACTTACTGTTCTGCGGCTAGTCATCGCGCGATCAGCGTTTGCTCGCCTCGGAACAATGGAAGGACTACGAGAAAAGAAGTTGATTGCACAACAGTAATTGCACCGTTGGGAAGGTCACGGTCCTTGGAAGCAATTCCAAGTAGTCCGATCCCAGATTTCGAATCCAGGAGAGGAGTGGTTGCGTTTCCGCGCAAAGTACGCACGAGAGGCGCGTGTGGGAATGATCGCATGTGCCTATAAATTGTATTAAGATCAAGGAACATTGTGAAATAAGGATTCAAATGTCTCCGATCAAGAGACGCACGTTATATCACCTTGCGCAAAGCTGCTGGACGAGGCGAAAAAAAAGGTGTCTCCGAACGACCGGTCGCGTAATGTCAGGGAAAAGTAAAAAATAACCTCCGTAGTTTCTCCTCGGCTCCCGACAATTTCGCGGGGACTTTACCTGCCGGGAATACGTCACTAAAATACGGCACTGTAAAAAACCACGTCTTTTATGCGTACATTTATATACAGGTATCGGATGTTATCACAGGTACACGCGTTAAAAAAGAAAGACCGACTATATGGGATCTGCCTCGTGTGAAACCGTAAATGACTATGTCTCTTTTATACATACATATATATATATTTCGGTATCGGAAATCTTATCACAGATATACACGTTAAAAAAGTAGGAGCAACGATGGGGAGCTTGTCTCGTCAGAGACGGTTCTTCGATTCCTCCCGGGGTGCAACTCTTGGAGGGGATTCTTCACCAGCGAAACGCACGTCTTCACCCGAAGACTTTGGTCAGGAAGGGCGTCGCGCAATTTGCCTTTTCTAGTTTGTTCCTTGACGTTGGGTCTCGCATTTGGTCGGGGTACGATCGTCAGGGTTTCTTAGGGGAGGACATTTAGGAGTTGTTAGGCTTCAAGGGCTGCTGGCCCTGAGAGGCGCTGGATTTGCTGGCAGGACTCAGGGCGTATTGGCTTCCGACACGACTTGTGCTCAATGTTATGCTCACCGGGGTGGCATTCAGTAGTTGAAGTCTAACCGGGCACTGCCGATACCCTGAACAACGAGTTAACTATATTAGATTCTTCCAATTTGTTAATCTCAACCATTCAAGAAGACGGCTCAAATCCACATCTTCATACTACGTTGTTCAGCATGAAATTACGGATTTTTACCATTAAAACAATTAATCAAGTCTCATGACTTTATATTAGGATGTGCAATATGATATTACGGGTTTTCACCGTTAAAAAGAATTAATCACGTCTCATGACTTTATATTAGGATGTGCAATATGAATTTACGAATTTTCCCTGTTAAATGAAATTAATCAAGTCTCATGACTTTATATTAGGATGTGCAATATGAAATTACAAATTTTTCCTGTTAAAAAACTTTGTAAAAGTCTACGACTTTATGTTAGGTTGTTTCATATGAAGTTATAGATCGCGATCACTCTGTCCAGTAAAACCAGATTGGTCATGTTGAATTTTGACGTCAGAAACGAGGAAATCGCGTGAAATTTCCAGCCGGCGTTCTGCGAAGGAAATGACATTTCTCTACAAAAACCACGACTCGAAGAAACTAGGTATTCCCGAAATGTGTCAGTCTGATAGTTTATCATTGATCATGCACCACGAAATGAGATAACGCTCTCCAAAAAATCGAATCGTTGACCAGCTTGCGATTACGATACGCAATGCAACTTAAATACATTTGACGCATCTACTGATCACTACGACAACTACGTTTCGACAAAAACGTAAAAAATGTAGCCGAACACCGGGTGGGAATTTCGCAGGGTTTCCTCGTTTCTGACGCCAGAATTCAATATGGCCGACCAGGCTTTACACAACCCCTGAAAAAAAAAGGTTCAAATTCAAACCTCACCCTGATCAACCTAATAATATCAGACTAGAAGGTTTAACCCGAAAATGTGCTGCACGTCATTAATATCTAAAGGAAGGTGGATCCGTGGGCCGACTGACTTTATAAAGATAAAATGAAGAGACCTATTATACCGAATGCAAACTCAAAGTCAGCGCAATCGAAAACCCTCGTCTTCGTATCCTTGCGCCGATTTGATAAAAATTGAAAATTGAGACCGTGAGCGTTGATGAAATTTAGAAATCGGTAAGGGGATTCGATCCAAAAGTTGCAGCTGATGATGACGATGGTGATGATGAATGTACGCTTACGAGGAAAGAACCCTCGTTTTCGAATCCTTGCGCTAATTTGACAAAATTTGAAAAAATGCAGATTCCCCACGTTGATGAAATTTGGAAATCGGTAGGGGGATGTGATCTAAAAGTTAACAGTTGCAGCTGATGATGACAATGGTGATGATGAAT
Organism: Orussus abietinus; assembly: GCF_000612105.2. Classification (NCBI taxonomy): domain Eukaryota; kingdom Metazoa; phylum Arthropoda; class Insecta; order Hymenoptera; family Orussidae; genus Orussus; species Orussus abietinus. Next base: position 59,866 of record NW_019394574.1, on the reverse strand, counting down.
GTACGCTTACTAGGGAAGAGCTCAAAGGCTCGAAGAGAGAACAAAAGGTTACCGGCGTGATGGGGACCAGCGCAATGGCAGCACACGGGGCTGTTTCTAGGTCTAGGGCAAAACTCCACACTATGGGGTTCTCCACACCGAACGCAGCGCGGAAGATGGCGACAATTGGCGGCCACGTGCCAGAACCCTTGACACCGGTAACACTGCAGCACACCATCCCCCTGCTGCGAGTTGGCAGGCTCAGGAAAGTTGCAACCACCTGCAGCACCTCCCCCTGACGCTTGTATGGGGCCTCCTGTGCTGCTGCCTCTCCACCAGCGCTCCGGAATTGCGCTGAAACGCGCTGCGCCGAAAAAGTCCAAACCCTGACGCAGAAGCAGCTCGTAATGACCTGCGTCCAGCACCTGGGAACAAATTCTTATCAGTGAAAAAACCAAGTCTTACGTGGATAGTATCTCAGGTGTATTTTACCGATTGCATCGCTTCTAATATGTTGTAGTGCGTCGGAAAAGAAAAAATAGAAAGAGCCGGGTACTTTATACTTATATTATTATTTTTTATATTATTTTATTATAAGTGCTACACGTGTCGCGGAGTCCCAGAACATCGGTTAAGGTTTAACAAGCAATGGAAATCACTGGGTTTCCTGCTAACCTCTACACGAACGTATTGCCGTGAACGCTCCACGCTCTCGGTGGCGATGCCCTGCTTCGCCAGGGCGGAGCTCAAGTCTTGGAGCGGAATCACCCAGGGGACGTCGCGAAGCAGGACGGCTTGTCTGTATCTGGAATCCCTGGCCGAGAAACGCGCAACCTGAAAAAGAAAGCGCGATTAGTACTTACAAAACTGGCATAAGGGTGTATTTCAAGTTCAGACGAGGCTTAAAAAAGCTTCATAAAGAGTATTTCCTTATCACATGACTGTAGAAGTCCTTAACACATTCGCGACCGCTGACGTGAATTAACGTCATTTTGAATTTTATTCCTGATTGCCGCTGACGTGAATCACGTCCTGCTTATTGTTAGTTGGCTCATTCATCGTTAGCCGAGGCGGCGCACAAACTTTATCATTTTTATCCTTGCTTTAACGATACAAGTTTGCGGCAACCAGTTTCAGAATTTCATTATTTTCGCCGGTACTCTGTATTTGAAACGGACAAAATTTGCCGGTCGCGAATGTGTTAAGAAGGTCTTGAAACTTAGGAAATTCCATTTCTCGAGTAATTCCCTTTGCTCTCATGTCCGGGATAAGTGAAATATTTTCATTTCAGATAACGACATTTCGGGAGTTTTAAGGCCTTCATTAAGACCTTCATAATCACCCGTCAGAGTTTCAAATTATTCGGTTGCACCGAGTTTGGAGAAAAGTTGTATTAATATTTTGACTTTCTGATGTATCCGTCGCTTTGATAACACCTTAAACTTCGGTATTATACTCCAAGTCTTTATGTGAGATCATTAAAATTTGCATTTAAAATCTTGCATTTCCATGTCAACATTTTATGGGGTTGTCAGGGTACCTGGACGGGACCTTCGAAGACTCGGGCCAGGTCGCCGCGTTGGAGGAGCTTCTCGGCGTCAGATTCCCTCGCAAAAGCTGCGATCAGACCGCAGGATGTCTCGGAAACGTGCCATGCTGCCGAGGGGTCTGCAGCCCTTATGGCCTCCTCCAGGGTGGAGCGAGATAGCTCGTTGGACTGGCCTTGAACCTGGCCCTGGCCTTGGCCTTGACCCTGACCTGCCGCACGCGATACGTACAGCGAACAGGTCAGCTCGGGGTCCTGGCTGATGCGGATGTCGCCTGCTGCTTCGCGGGGGGTTTCCGGCGATACGGTCATCGTTATGCTGGAGCATTGTTCCTGTTGCTGTTGCTGGTGCAACGTTTGCTGCCGGTCCTCCCGCGCTCCGTCCATCCTGCACGTGGCCTCCACCTCTCGGGCCCCTGAAAAGCAACACGATTTTTTTTTAAATTCCCACCTTATAANTGAATTATTATAAATTTATGATAAACTTCAAAATAAGGTTATAATTTTGTATCATATTAAAAGTTCATGAAATTTTGTAGAAAGGCGAGCACACTTATGTATTAAATTTTTAACATGTTTCAAATGTTGTTCGAAAATGTTTTAAAATTCGTACACCATGTCTGAATAATACTTTCAACAAAAATGGTATAAAATTCCAATATTTCCTTTTAACAGTGCAGATTAAAAGTAAATTATTTCACAATCGTCCACAAATTCTCACATATGTGATCGAAACTTGGTATAGAAATGATATAAAAATTTATTATACATATCTTCAGAAATTCCTATATTTATATTCTAAAATCCCGAACGAGATTATGTACGAAATTTCGATGTATTGTATTTTGAAGAAACTTCTACCCCACCCATACTACACTTCGAACATTTTTAACCGTGCATTAGACTCTTTGCGTAAAACTGCGTGACCGGGAATAATTTGCGAAAGCATAAGAGGGAAAGTTGCCGGAAGAGAGAGAGAGAGAGAGATAGCGTCTCGATTTGACGTAAGACTTCCGCAAGACAGGACGGTGGCTTTAAAGGCACGTAACGCGGTTAAAGAGATTGCGAGTGTTCAGTGACTTATCGTGTTAATTTTGCATATTGACGAAGATTTTGATGGGCGTAGAGATTTACCTTAGACGCTTCTTCGCTCCTTTTTATCCTTGAAAAATATAACGCGGGGCCGGCGAAGGCATGGTCCAATGCTGGCGCCATTCATTGCCCTCTTCTTTCACGATCGCAACAATATCTCGACTTACTTCTTTTCGTTAAGGCGCGTTTAGAAGGGACCATTGCATGTTTTGGAACAAACTTTGGAGCTGGAAGACACTTTCCCTCTTACCGAGGTCGCACACCAAATACTCATTTAATGATAAAAAATATTCTATAATTTTCTAACAATTTAATTCAGACGCGATATGATTTTAAAACAATTTTTTAGTAAAATGAACAACGTATTGCTCTCTTCATTCATGATCTCAACATCTCGACTTACTTCTTTTCGTTAAGGCACGTTCAACCCATTTGCATCATAAGGAAGTATGAAAAAAGGGTCCTTATCACCGAAATTTCAGGCTGAATGATAGTGAACAGCAAAATTGAGCGCATATATACGCTCCGGTGATAGTGACCAGGAAAACGGAACGTATATATACGCTAATGATGCAAATGGGTTAAAAGGGACCACTGCATGATTTAGAACAAATTTTGGAGCTGGAAGACACTTTCCCCCTTACTGAGGCCGCACACCATATACTCATTTACTATTAAAAAGGATTCTATAATTTTCTAACAGTTTAATTCAGACGGAGTATGATTTTAATACATATTTTTAAGTAAAATGTACAACGTATTACAAACATAGGTGTATTCAGTTTCGCAGGCATCTTCATACAATTCTAACATGACGGTATCAGATTGTATATTTACTTAGAATTTTATATATGTGTAGCAATTTATATTTAACATATCGAGGTTACAATTTTACTACCTTATGTACAGACTGAGAGTGTATGAAATTTGTCAATATTTTTAACAGTGTGCAGTAGATACGCATTTATTTATATCTGCGCATGTAGAGCAAGCATTTGTTGCATTAAGTATTTTATGTAGCGAAATTGTACACTATGATATATTTCCTGCATGTTGCTTTATCAGCCTGGTGTACGTATTATCTTAATAGAAATCGCTCTGGGAAAAGAAATATCGCTAGAGAGTCATAAGTAAGTTTCCTGCAAATCTACGTTCATAATTTCTTCAAGCGATTATAATTCCAGTTTGATATTAAAGTTTCTAAAATATACTTCAGAGGAAATAAGAGATAAGGTTTTTATTAAATACAGTATAAAGTATTAATTACAAAGCCGTCTCAACTCGTTGAGCTCGTCGTTCGGCTCCCTTCTGAGCAATATGTCTTCGTCAACGTTTCTTCGCATTTTATCCGCCAATAATAATCGATGAACGTACTCGGTGTTTTCCTTCTCATCTTCGGGATAAGATTCTCTGAACGCTCTCTTGATGTAGTTCTTACTAGCGATAGGCAAATAAACCGGAAACTCGATGTTAAAATTAATTTTTAGATCTCCTCTGAATTTCGGATCCTCCACGATAGGTAGACCTTCGCCGGGGATGAGCTTCTGATAGTCTGCTCTATAATTTTGCAGGAATAATTTTACACGAATATAATTTTGCACGAATAATTTTACAGATATAATTTTGCAGGAATAATTCTGCAGGAATAATTTTGCAGATGTAATTTAACAGGAATAATTTTGCAGGAAATCAGAAATACGTTCGGTGAAATCTGCACGATCTCGAATAATATGAATTTCTTAGAATGTCGGGTAAAAATGTTGTACGTACGTCACGACACTCGTGATAGGGATTCGAAGGATTCTTTCATCAATCGTGTTGACGGTGACGACAGTTCCCGTGAGGGCTTCTCTCAGGAACAAGTCCACCGTCATTAGCAAATTAGATCCATCTCTCTTAAACGTCTCGTGAGGACGATCTTCCGTGACGAAAATAACGTCAGCTGAAAACCTCGTTCTCATTCAAACTGAATTAGATCGCTAATTTCGGTACCAATTGAATAGCAATTAATTAATACCAGGGATCTTCGTGGGTCCTTGATCACCTTCTTCGGGGAACACGATTTCAGTGCCTGTAGGAAAGCCCGGTTTCACAAAAATGGTCAAGATCTTCTCTTTGGGTACTGTCGTGGACTTGTCATCGCCCACTAGTACCAATTTCTGGATCTTCATTTTTTTCACTCCGCCGAAAAAGACCTGGAATAAATAAAATTCAATGGCTGGTGCCTTACACTTTTAAAAATATTCACAAATTCATACGCATTTAGTGCATAAAGCAGTGAAATAAGAAATCTGACGTCCCAGGAGTGTATCAGTCTCCTTATCATGAATTCCTAAAGAAATATATAATTTTCTAACATTAAGGTATAACTTTGCGACATTGTTCAGGAAAATTCACTTATGTACCAAATTTCTAACATACGTTTATAAAATGTATGAACAACAATCTCACAAAATTAGCATGTGAATGAAACTCGCAGAAAAACGTCATGAAATTATGTTTTATCTTAGTAGTACAGCAGATTCTCGGTACCTCTTCAAGGGTCAACTGCAATGACTTTATTAAAGGCTCCTCCTTGCGTTTCAAGCCTCGTCCTTCCGGAAACTCCTGCAAAGGAAGTGGACGCGTCAGGACATCCAAGAGATTCGCATAAGGACTGCAAGTTCCGAAGAACTCCCTAAAAAGAAAGTCCCATCTCGAATCTAACAAGGAAACATTCCCAATTGTTCGCCGCCTATCTTATTGATTTTTATATATATTGAAGAATACAAAAATCTAAAAGACACGTGTTTTTTTTTATCTGCAATGGTCCACATTTAAGGGGTGAAACAACCCCCCAAAGTTTGGCGAAAATTCGATTTTTATATTAATTTTCATAGAAGCAATGGAGGGATTTCGATGAAACTTGGCATAAACGTATTTTGTATAAGGACGATGAAAACACACAGTCTTATTGATTTTCATATATATTGAAGAATACAAAAATCTAAGAGACACGTGTTTTTTTTTATCTGCAATGGTCCATATTTAAGGGGTGAAACAACCCCCCAAAGTTTGGCGAAAATTCGATTTTTATATTAATTTTCATAAAAGCAATGGAGGGATGTCGATGAAACTTGGCATAAACGTATTCTATATAAGGACGATGAAAACACACCATTTTATTGATTTTCATATATATTGAAGAATACAAAAATCTAAGAGACACGTGTTTTTTTTTATCTGCAATGGTCCACATTTAAGGGGTGAAACAACCTCCCAAAGTTTGGCGAAAATTCGATTTTTATATTAATTTTCATATATTATTATAGCGTATTCTGTATAAGGACGGTGAAAACACAATATTGCCCATTAATGCTACACCACCTTAAGGGGGTGAACTACCCTTCAGACGAAATTATTTTGTAATATCTATTAAACAAGGACTCCTACTTAAGTTCCACTAACGCCATGTGATTGCTCACAAAAAATCAGTGAATACGTGTTTTTTGCTTTTCGCCAATAAACATTTATACATCGGTTGAAAACAATGGATGTAGATGGTATATGGGTACATCCTGACTATCTTCATTGGGTTATACCGTGACCAATTTATTGTACATAAATCGTGTGAACGTGCTAATTCTTCAAAATATCGTTGGGTTTTGTATCATGCAATTATTTATAAATAAATTTAAAGAAACAGTTTAAGAGACTGACACGTGTCTCTTAGATTTTTGTGTTCTTCAACATATATGAAAATCAATAAGATCGACGGCGGACAGTTGGGAATGTTTCCTTGTAAGTCGCTAATAATTATTAATTGTCGGATGTTATTAAACTCTGAAGATGACAATGGCGTTCCGAGGTTGACAAGTACCTGTACGTCCGCAATGGTTCCCCATGATAAACATATGGCGGAATATAATTCTCAGGACCAGGAACACCACGTTTCAGACCCGCTTCTCCATATTGGTCATAAACAGCTCTTTTGAGGGGGTCTGAAAGGACATCATATGCCTCGGTTATCAGAGAAAAAACTGCCTGGATACTCTCATCCTTATTCCTCTCCGGATTGTAGGAAATGGCCAATCTTCGAAATCTGGAAGCCAAGAACAAGAGACATTTAATTTACTCTACGTTCCTTAACACCGTTAAAAAAGAAGTATTGAAATTTTGTAAAACTTTCTTAGGAAGTTCTATTCAGACATGACGTACTAATTTTATAACACTTCCCAACAACATTTATAACATATAAATTCAATACATAAGTGTGCTCATTCTCCTGGAAAATTTCAGACTTCTAATATGACGTTACAGAATTACAAATTTATCTTGCATTTTATCCGTTAATGTATGATTATGCATTTATGAGACATGAAATTTATAATTTCACCACAATTTTAGATACAATGGGTGTGTGCATTTTATGGATATTTTAACAATGTATTTCTATTTCGCCTTTATCAGACACTCACGCCTTCTTGATCTCCAGATCATGGCAGTCCTTCTTCAAAGACAAGACCCCATAATAATCGATGCCAAGATGCTCGCAATCACACTTATCGTCGCAAGCCATTGTTCCTTAGTCCTCGGAAATGAAGTCTCCGATGTCACGTACCCCTGGAAGATCTTAGAAAAAAATATATAATCATATGGCCGTCATCTTGACAGGGAAACTGAGTGACATTAGCCACCCTCGGTCCAGGAAATCGCGGCGATGTTGTTCATCTCATTTATTTAGTAGAAACAGGCCTGTAGAGAAACATTTGACACTTGACAACCGGATGGATGACAGGGTGGAGTGGCCTTCACATTTTTTCAACAACGACAACGACAGCACCCTTCAACAACGCGAGACAACGCCTACAGTTGCGCGTCAGTCTCTTTGCTCCTGATAATGGAAATGTCGGTATATTACAATTGTTAAGAGAGTCACCGCTTGACAGTTAACAATAAAAAGCATCCCCGAGGAGAAGATTAGGCTTCCACCATGGAAACCCACGAGGATGTCGCAAAAGGTCAGTCTTTTCAAAATCGAGCACCTCGAGTCCTCCAGGTCAACCTGAGAAAATCGATGCGGCTTCCTGCACTGTTAAAAAGAAAAAAAAAATGTTATAATTTTATAATATTTTTCCTCGAAGTTTTATTCATACATGGTGTACTAAATTCATAATATATTCCCAGTAAATTTACAACCTTATGTACTAAAAGCTTGTGAATATTATAAATATTTCTAACAGTGTGGATAAGATTCCTCTCCTATACTGATATAAACGTCCATGTAAATTTACATAATTATTGGTTCCCTAGTAGCACAAAATATTTGTCCTATATTTTCTATATATTTAATGAATATCGTACGTTTTGTAAATATTTAGCGGACATTTGAAATATTTACAAAACGTTTACTTTAGAATANATATTTATATAATATTAACTCCATGTGTTTTCATAATATTTTTTTACCAGATATACAAAACATTTCGATTCATTTTAATACAAGTATTTTTTAAATCTTATCTTCCGAATACATTATAAACGTTTTAAAAATATTTAAAATCAAAATCACACGTTTTGCTCCCGTAATGAAATAGCGGAACGAAAATATTACAATAATTTCTCGTGTTTTTTCATACCAAATGAAGCGTCCGATAATAGTCGTGAAGTAAAAGAAATGTATTTCTATTACATGTTCATAAATTACAAAATATAATTTCTATATATGTTTAGCAATTATTGAAACTAAATATATCATTGAGATTTTCAAGAAATATTTCAAATATCTTCGAATGAAATCTACGAGAAATCTTAAAAAATCTGTCGCTTGAGATATTTAGCAAAGATTACAAAGAAATATTTAGAAACTATTCTATGCTACTAGGGTTATTTTGATGTCAACGAAACTATAATGTAAAATCTGATTCAAGTAAAAATACCCTAGTACGTTAGATACACAATGTTAGGTGTATTTATACATTTTCCAATTTATCCATTTTACGTTTTTCTATGTTAACCTTCGGTCACGAGGTATATCAAAGTGTATGTAAATTTCCAGCGATTTTTATCAGTGTAGACAACGCGGTCTACTTTGGCAGCGTGCCTCAATTCGGTAAAGTACTTGCTGAATGTTTTAGGAAGCACCGAAACTTTTTTCTCGGCAGAATCCCTTTTTGGGGAGCAATTTTCAGGCTGAAAAGTGTTCTTTTTTTTTTAGGACCAGGGGAGAGCAGAGTCTCTTCGGCCTCTCTTGCTCCTTCGACGGTGGACGTCGAGATCTCGGATGTTCCTAGATGTGAATCCTTGACAAAAACGGGGACTACGTCCATGACATCCAAATCGATGACGACCATGACCGGCGATCAGCTGATCGGCGTACTGAGACGAGTCGGCTCGACTTCCGGATGCACCGGAAGGAAGCCGATCTGCATCGAGCCGAAACTTTCTAAGAGACGAGATGTGTCTGATAGCGTCCTGCAATCCGGGACTCCTATCAGCGGTCCTGGCAAGGGTCCGAATAGCTCCCTAGGGAAACAGAAAATCCCTAGACCCGCGAACGCCTTTATGCTATTCGCAAACGAGTGGAGGAAGAAACTCGCCGTAGAGAACCCCAGAGAGTCGAACAAGGACATCAGCGTCAGGCTAGTTCCCCATAATTTGTCAACTAACTAATGACACAGAAATATACGCAAAACTCGCATAAATGAAAGGGGCACGATCCATAAAGTGAAACACTATTCTTTGTTCAATATCCATCATTACACCATTTTCCGTTCAATATTCCCTGTCAATATTCATCTTTAAATTTTATTATTGCCACAATTTACGTACATTTTATATTTACAACTCATGCTTACATTTATATCTGTGAGGTAGTAATCAGAGAATTTAAATCAACTTTTTCGGTGTTAATGTAAATATTAATTTTTATTCTCGTGGTTAGTTACTGTTTAAAGTAAAATGAAGGTATGCCTTAAATGAGGAGGATTTAACGCGCAATGGCGTTTTGTGAAAGCGGTAATTAAGTGTCATTAATATTGTTTAATCTGTTCTCCTTCAATGTCATGGTGGATATACACGGGTTTTTTAATGTTATCGAGTGTTCCCTTTTTCACCGCTTCTCTTGGGCATAAAGAAAGAGGTTTTACTGATGGATAGTCATCCGATAGCGATTGATACCTTTTCCTTAATGATTCTAAGGGGGATGCTATGTCGAAGGCCAGCTCAGATGTTGAGGGCTAATCGTAAAAATGTCATCCTTTATGAACAGGTTGGGAGTACTCTGGAAAAGCATGGCAAAGGACATAAAGGAGAAGTACTTCGCCCTCGCAAGGGCCGTGGACGCCGAGCACAAGAGGAAGTACCCTGGTACGATGTCTGTCCATTTTTATTTATTTAATTTTCAGAATATTTCCGTAGCTTGTCTTATAAAACTCGTCTTCTCGCAAAGGACCTTGTTCGAATCGTAGGATGATTTAACGCGTCTCGTGAGAACCATTCGGACGGACAGGGAGCATGAGATAGGTCGCACTTGTCGACTCTTCGAGTGGACGAGATAGCGTGGGCGTAGATATGTAAATCTCACCTGAGCTCGATCACGTTGCACTTACCGCGTGCCAAGTGCGGGATCACAAGTGCACCTAGGAATCAGAATGCATCTGTGGTACGTGTCAGGTGGAACGCTCATCCAGCGAATAGGAATCCAATCGCGTAAATCGAGCACGCAGGAGGGTGAACTTCCGGGGCGGAAGGCCAATTTCGAGATACCGAAGGGCGCCCCCACCAACCCCCGTCCAGGAATTTTCCACGAATTTTCCGCAAATTTATCTCGACTTTTTATCTCCAGGAATTTTTCGCCAATTTTCCAGGAATTTTTCTTGAGGTCCCTCTCTAATCTGACCGAAAATCAATATGCGTCCCTCACGAATGGCAGCGAAGGGGCGCGAGAAGAGAAGGAGGAGAGCGCCTTAACAGTTTAAATCAATGGGTGCGAATTTCTTCGGCTTCTTTGCACATTTTCCCAGAATACCGACCAATCGCCAAAATGATCCCCAGCACCCCTAAAGAAAATTCCCAAGTTCCAAATCCCCCGAAACTAGGTGATCAAGGTACACAATCCCGGACCACGATTTCCGAAACCTCAGGATCGAATCCCAAAAAACAAGCAATTTTTATCCTCTTTCCCAAAAATCCATTGGAAAAAAAAGAAAAAGATAAATCTCATGAGATGAAAGAGGGGTCAGTCTCCGGATGATCGAAGCAAGAAGGCAATCTCGAAGAGCGTCGTTATCGGACAAAAGGGTCCGAATCGACTGCATCGCGGCGCCTCTAGCCTAAAAAACCGAGCTCAGGTGTGTGGAATCCACCCCAGGGTATCCCGTGGGAGTCCCCGAGGTCGCGGGGCGGAACAGGAGGTCGCGGAGTACCATTCGCGGAGAAGGAGGGACACCATTCTCGCCGAGGTTGGCGAGTGAGTGACGGGGGTTCGGCCAGACCGGAGGTATTGATTGCGACGCGACTCTACGTTCTGCACTCTACAGGGCGGCCGTGCAAATAGCCGCGGTGTGTGTGGGAGTGCGTGGGTGTGGGTGGGCGCACGCGCTCGGAGGGGTACACGAGTGCAGGTGCATCGTGCAGGTGCAAGCGCGGCGACACCGGGGTGGCGAGTGTGCGCCTTGCGGGTCCCTAGACTCGTGGTGGGTGGTGGTGGGTGGGAGTGGGTGGCGGTGGGTGGCAGTGGGCGGCGGGTGGACACTAGGTGGTAGCGCGCTAGGCGCTACTCGCTGATACGCGAGAGTTTCATCGAACAAGAAGCGCGACGGCGCGCCACGACCTAACTTCTCTTTCGTTCCCCTCTCTAGCCCTGTCTCCCGCTCTTTCTCTCTTTCCCAGGACCGCATCCCTCTCTCCCTCTCCCTCGCCCTCCTCTGTGTGCATAACGTCCTCTCCCTTCGGCCGCGGTGTCTCTTTCTCCGGGTCCCTCTCCGACACCCACACTCGGCAGGCTCCCTCTGCGTAGGAGCGTGCAAGTCTAGCGCCATATCCGCGGCAAGTGTCTCCTCGACTGGTCCGGGGCACCCAGGTGTCGGCAGGTGCACCCTGATACCCCCTGGTGGTTCGCGGACCTGCTGGGTCGGGATCTAGGATGGTGCCGATGGAGGGGTCTTGGGCTCTGTGTTTACGACGAGCACTCGAGGCCGTGTGGGTGGATCGAGGATCGGACAGTTCTTGGTCATCCGCTGGTGGGAGGTTGTGGGAAGATTAATCGAGGCGGCAACGAGGTGCTAAAGTGGAGGACCCTAGGGCGAGGGTGTTTTCTTGGGGGTTGGAACTGGAACCTGGGGATACCTGGCATGGCAGGGGAGAGTTAGATCGTTTCATTGGGCTGTGCGTCTTGAACTTCACTGGGGACATGTGGTGATTAGGTCCTCTTCCTGATAAACGGGGATGATCATGGTTGAGCGGGTGGAGGAGATCGGTACCTACGAAAGAGAGGGTTAAATCGATTGTCTTTATATTCTCAGGACGGTATGTTTACATCGGGAGATTGTGTGCACTTGCAATTGGCGATTTGACCAGCGGTTGAGTCTTGCCTTGCAGTGATGTTACCAAAGGACAGAGTTAAAGTGGAGCCGGACACCTGGAAACATGTCCGCGGTTGGACTTCTTGGGTGGAAGCACCTGCTCTTGGGACAAACCTGGGAGGACAGTACTGGACCTAGGAGAGTACAGGAACTACAAACGGTTGGTCCCTTTCGGAAGTGGACCAAGAAGAGCGGAAACGCAGGGTTCGGCTTTGGTATCCCAGCAGAGGGCTCGGGAGACGAGTAGTCGGCCTCTCCGAGTTGGTCGGACGAGACTCTGGACCAGGAAGCCGATTCAGAAGTAGTTGAAATGGTTGGCTAGATTCGAGCCAACCTGGGGCGCCGAACGACGAAAGAGTTGACCCTAGATCTGGGGTCACTTGGTAATCTAGGAGCATCGACCGGAAAAGGACCATGGCGACGCTATCAGGGTCCCATCATACGGGGACGCTCATCAGCCACCCTGGAGCCTACAGACGACCTCCAGGACGCCACTGGAACTGCACCTTGTGCATTCGCGACATCCTCCAAACCGAAGCCGATCTTCCCAGGTTCTAAATTCCCCACTGCCCCTGCTGTCTGCAGATGTTCTCCAGGCGAGCACGATAGATGCTCCAGGTGCTCGTCTTCGAGGCCCTTACCGTTCTCGCCACTTCCGGGGCCTACATCATGGTACTCTTCCCAAAGCCATCTTCCTCTTCTTCTACCTGCAAAAGCGACTCTAGGTCTTCCCCCAAAATCCGACGTTGTGGTCGCCACCTCGCAGGCCCCGGCACCAACCCTGGTCTTCCTTCCCCGAAGTTAAATCGGCGTCTTGGAGCTGCCAGACTGGCCAACTTGAAATCTTCCATTTAAGCGATCGTCTACCCCTTCTGGACGTTTATCCTTGTCCTTGGAGTCGTCAGGTGTCTCTCGACCTCCACGTCCCGGTTTAGAGGAATCCTTCCGCCTAATTCGTCAGCTCTTGGACACGCGGTTGCCGCACATCGTAGCAGGATGGATTGTTGCAACTACGTGCAGCCTTACACCGGGGCCGGACATTTCTACCAGCAACATCATTTCTGTTATGATAACATGAACGCTCATGCCGCCTACGCCGCGGCTCCTGTTTCCAACGCGGTCGAAGTCAACGCGCGGTACAACAGACTGCCACCTGCGTATCCGACAGGTAGATTGGCAAATGAGATGTCCTGATCGATCGTCGCTTCGTGTCCTTGCATGAGCTTCCAATCCTTATGAATGGAGACCTGGTGCTGTAGATTGAGTGATCCTCCATGAGCTCCACTACTCAGCTGATCCAGATCAATCAGTTGATGTCCTTGCATGTGCTTTGAAATCTCAAATGTAAACCTGGCCCCATAGATTTTGGACAGTACTCTACAAGGTGCAGTCTTGCTACTCAGCTGGTCCCGGTCAATTGACACTTGATATCCTTACTTGTGCATTCGAATTTTATAAATGTAAACCTGGATCTGTAGATCTCGAGCGCCGTGAGATGCAGCCTTGCTCAATGAGATCAGCTGATTCCGATCAATGGTCGCACGATATCCCTGCATCAGCTCCTGAATATTTTGAATCTTCCAAATGCATTCCTGCTTCTGTATAGTTCAAGCATGGCTCCACGCGAAGCGGCCCTGTCACCCAGATAATTCCGATCAGTTGTCACCTGATATCCCTGTATCTGCTTTCCAATTTTTCAAATGTAAACCTGGTCCCGTAGATTCTGAGCAATGCTCAACGAGGTACAGTTTTGATACTCAGCTGGGTCCTATCAATCGTCATCTGATATCCCTGCATCCTAATGTATCTTTTATTTCTTCTAAATGTAAACCTGACCCCATAGATTTCAAGCAATGCTTCATAAAGAGAAGTCTTGACTCTCAGCTGATCCAGATCAATTGTCATCTGATATTTCAACATATACATATTTACACATCTTTTATACCTTCTAATTGTAAACCTAGCTCCATATATTTCGAGCAATATTCCACAAAGAATAGCCTTGACTCCCAGCTGATCCCAATCAATCGTCACTTGAGATCTTTACATTCTTATATATTTTTTTTACATCTTCCAAATGTAAGCCTGGCCCCATAGATTTCGAGCAATGTTCCACAAAGAACAGCGTTGACTCCCAGCTGAACCCAATCAATCGTCACGAGATCTTTACATCCTTATATATTTTTTTAAATCTTCCAAATGTAAACTTGGCCCCATGGATTTCGAGCAATATTCCACAAAGAACAGCCTTGACTCCCAGCTGATCCCGATCAATCGTCACTTGAGATCTTTACATCCTTATATATTTTTTTACATCTTCCAAATGTAAGCCTGGCCCCATAGATTTCGAGCAATGTTCCACAAAGAACAGCGTTGACTCCCAGCTGATCCTAATCAATCGTCACTTGAGATCTTTACATCCTTATATATTTTTTTAAATCTTCCAAATGTAAACCTGGCCCCATAGATTTCGAGCAATGTTCCACAAAGAACAGCCTTGACTCCCAGCTGATCCCGATCAATCGTCACATGACATCTTTGCATCCTTATATGTATTTTTTACATCTTCCAAATGTAAACCTGGTCCCATAGATTTCAAATAATGCTCCACTCGGAGCATTGTCACCCGGCTGGTCCCTGCTCTACTTTTTCCATGTCGCAATCCAATTTCCTGCTCGAACGAAGACTATCCACGATGGGATAAGCATTCGACAGGTAGATTACGTCTATGCACAGTGGTCTAGAACAACGGGATTGCCTCCGACAGTGCGCGTTCCCGATTGAGTTTTCCTGGTGAATCCGCAGTCTGTTGCTCGTTTGCAGATTACGTGTACAACCCCAAAGAGGCCAGGCTGAGGAAAGCTATGAGAGAGCAGAGCAGAGAACTGTCCAGGCAATCCATCTTGCAGACTGCGATCGCAACCGCTGCCGGAAATGCGACTTCTCCTGGTGTAAACGGCATCGACATGTCCGGGTCCAACAATTTTGGAAACCATCCAGCAGCCTGTGCATCCCCAGCAGCATCCTCCTTACCTGGGAGTCCTTCGGTCAACCCCAGCAGGATCATCAACCCCTGGTTCTCCGTTGGTCCTCCTGCATCCGCGGGTCACCTGAAACCTGCTCTGTCGCCTCGAGTGAGCTACTTTTTACAAATTTAATCACACTTAACGCTGTTAGGTACTTCCTCTTATCATTAGACATTCCCTCGGGACTCATGATATGCCTGACGATAAGTGTTGGCTGGAATTGTCGCCCACTTCGGAAATAAATGGCCTTGTTGCCGGAAGGAGGTATTCGGTATCGACGTCTAAGGGATGGATTTTCGAGGGCCAGGATTCGAGTGTTACCGGAAATCCGCCTGTGGTTAATATTAGATTATTGATCTCAGGTCATGGCGGCTCACCAGCGGACGTTGGACAAATCCAAGGAAGCTCTGAGGAAACAAGTCGAGTGTGCTGCTGCTGCTAGGTCTTATCCTGGAAACTCGATGCCTTCTTACTCGGACTTTCCTGGACATGGGGGGTCCAGTGGGGTAGGTCCTGGTCCGGGCCAAGGGAACAACGAGTACTGCATAATTGCCGAATTTTCCGAGGGCCAGAAGTGGCATCCTTATCAAGTAAGTACTCTGGTAATAGATGAGGGGACATGAAAGTGGTATCATAAATCAATCCTTCATGGTACTTTCCTCCGAACTATACCGAATTGCTTGAAATTTTACCGCATAAATGTGGTAGGCCTTAGGAGGGTCCTGACACTCCTGTCATTTTATTCATTTTTAATTTATTTATTAATATTTCAACAGAGAAATTTTATCGCCGTCGGGACTTTCCTCAGTGCCTCCAGATTTATACGGGAAAATTTCAAAGGAGTCGGTACATCTTGTTCGCTGACAAGTTTGGTGAATTATTGACTTCTTCGAGCCTACTTTCATGTCGCCTTAAGGTGAAGTGAAACCCTCTTCAAATCAGTCGATTCGAATACAACACTTTTTTTTAAGGGTATTAGACCAAACTGTCCGAAACTTTGACACATTACTCCCGGTCATCTAACAATTGACCTGACACATTCAAAATTTGAATTTTTGGAAAAAATTTTGTAACAGCCCAGACCAGAACCAAAATGGCGTCGAGCTCTCATATTTCGATCAATATACAATTATTGAAGGCTCTGATATGAGAATCGAAAGGGTCAGGACAATTTTACGGCAATTTAGAACACTCTGGTAATCGATAAACTCGCATTTGAACGGGATAAAGGCAAAAAAAGTGTTGTATGCGCTTCTATGCCAAAACGATGATAATACGAGGTCTCGGAGTGAAAATTTAGTTGACCTGGAAATCACAGATGGCGCAGGGGGTCCCTCTGCAGTCAATTAAGGCCCCAGTAAGCATGAATCCAGAGGGTTTCTGGTGTTTTACTTCCATTTCTTTATAATTATTATACGAAAACGGCAGGTGGAGTATGCCATTTGGTACAATACCCAATATAATTCGATACAGCTGTCAATATATAAACGAACGTCGGCAACGTAGGCATTTAGAAAAATCTTCTTTAGCGACGTCGATCAAGTTCCTCAACGTGTTTCACTTCACCTTAAATGCCAGTTTGGAGAACTTAATATAGTAAAATCCTCCTTGAACGAATTGTACAGAACGGTGCCGGGGCGTATCACCAACGAGGGTCACCAATGGCCAAGATTGGTGGTCTCCATCCAAACATGCAAGGCACCAATCCTCATGGACCCTGGGGTCCATTTTGCGGAGTACCTTTGTGTAAGTTCTACGTTCCTCTCGGTATTATGGGGTTACACCACGAAGGCAGCTTGAAAACATAGAATTTATAAGTTCAATCAATAGTCTTCAGTTTGGAAATTAACATCCCATTGGTCGGAATAGACAAATCAACTCGTTCAATTCGACAATGAGCTCGGATTGAAGATACATTTGTTTTTTCTTTTTTATGCCAACGATCTACAATTTTTATCCGATTAATTTCAAACTTTCCCATGATTATTCCATTTACATAATTCGGACCGATACTTGCTCGGTGCAATTTAAAACCGTGTCCGCTAGAGATATCATTTCCCAAAATGTCGAGGGTCCATCATATCCAATAAAGAGCAAAAAGTAAAGGGCAAAAAGTAAAGAGAAAAATATTGACACGTTTAATTATTCTCATGGATAAAAGTTTCACCTAATTTTCGTGAAAGCTGGTATTTTAATTCCCATAAGACTCGCCAAGGTTTTCAGACACTATCACGGTGTAAGCCCATAGAGGGCATCGACGAGCGGTGATAAGAGAACTCGAAAACTTCCAGCAAACTCATCTGGTCAGGGGACGCTGATAAGAGGTCCTCGGCACATGGTGTTCCTGCAGGAGCACCAGAACCAGCACTGCAACTTCAACGAGGAGCTGCAGCTGCCCTACGGTCCCAGCAAGGTGGAGATCAGCCACCGTCTGCACGCGGCCTACCCCCAAGAGGAGCACCAGCTCCCGGCCGATTGCCAAACCCGGGAGGTCTGCAAGTCGGATTCAGGTCGACCTGAATCCAGGATGAGGAGCGAGCAGAGACCCCTGCAGGAAGGCTGGTACCTCCCCCAGCAAGCAAAGGGTCCCAGCGTGCCAACTCTGCCGCAAATCCCCCACCTGCAGCAGGAGAGCAACAAGTGCCCCGAGGAAGGTCCCAGGTGGGAACCCCCTGACGGACCTTCGGTGACGGGCGCCGATCCCGGGGTTCCCGGACTGATATCCGGTCCCAAACGGGAACTGGAACTCCCCCAGGATCAGGATCAGGGCCGCGAATTGTGCCAAGAGTCCCAATACGTAGAGAGGGTCGAACTGAAGCAGAAGATGAGCTGCAAGCAGCCCTTGCCTGGGTTCCATCAGGCCTTCGGCTCCACCGAGATCGGCAGGTTCTCCAGGTCGGAGTTCTTCGCCAACATGGTCGGCGACAGCGGCAACGTAAGTATCAGCCGAAGCTGCAATGGCCAATCCAATGGGGATCCCAATGGTGGCGGGAACTATAGTCTGACCTACTATAACGAAGTTAGGAGTCCTGGTGCTCCGACTCCGCGTTGGCACAGCCCCTACGTCAGCGCGGTAGGTAGCGAAATTTAATTTCAAGTGATAGAGATTATCTCAATTGTTAGGAGAATGTTCTATACATAAAACAAAAAGGTATATATATATATAAATTATAGGTGACAATTAGTAGGTATATATAGGTGTCTCTGGTGAATGCGCTGAAGACGCGCCGGGGATGCACACCCTGGAGAGGAGCTAAGTAGGGAGAAGTATATATTCGATCAATTTCAATTGGTTATCAAAATTGTGCCTTTCGATGGACTGGATATATTAAGTATTATTATATTAATTAAGGTGATGCGGATCTATATAATTATTACACGTACACTGTGACACTGGAACACGGTGGTATATGTATATCGGCGTCGCGGGGGGTGTGCCGGAAACCGGGGTCCAAAATCGGTACGATTTTGACTGCTACGGCGATTATGAGCATTTCGGAACGTCATATCAGTGAAGTGGATTGTTTATGTGGTTGTGTATATTTCCCGTACGTTGTTAGCAGGTTTGTAGACGTTTCTGTGATCCTAGGCGTAGCGTTTTCGACTCGGTTTGAGGGATTCCCCGGAAATCCCTTTGTTTAACGCGCCTTTTCGTGGGTTGTTTATCTCTAGCGCCTCTTTTTTTTGTTTTTTGTTTTACACCCGCTCGATAGAGAAATTGGAGCCAGAGGCTCCACCATATTGATCTCCCCCGAGCTCGGGTCATTGGCCATTTCCGATGGAGCGGACTGCGCTCCAACGGACGCGATCAATCATTCGCGCTCACGGGGGTCCAATATGGCGGCCCGATCCCCGGGACTCCACCTGGGACTTATTTTGGGCCCCGGTTAGAGAAACGCGCACTTTTGTCTGTATGTTTTCACTTCCGGACCTTCTGGGGACGTGCATTATCGAGGATATGCCGCGTCGGGGGGGGGATTAATTGATATCTATAGGTTTCAGGATCGATTAAAGTGAGGTTAGGGGGCTCGGATGGTGGACGGACGCGGTGGGACGCGAAGGACAGCGAGTGAATTTCATGGACGGAGGTTTTTGTCGAAATCAAACTCTCTCTCTCTCTCTCGAGGCGATATGCGCGGGTCTCGTTCGATATGATAATCAAAAGGCGGAGCGTTCTATGCGTTTATTATTGTTAATAGGTTATTGATATTTATTATCGGAGGATTAAATATGTGATAAAAAGTATAAATTATTTAGTAGAACGTAGGTCCGTATTACATGAGTGTTACGAGCGTAGGGAAGGGAATGCCTGCGAGGATACGTTTACTGGGCTTTTAATTAAGAAAATAGGGTGTCTCTCTTTAAAGGTGCGGGAATTATTTCGGAGACCTTGCCGAAACTCCAGGCTTTCCAGGGATATACCCTGCGTACTTGTTTCGGGTACACGTATCCTCGCACTGCTGATTTATCGGATAGGACTATCTATATAAAAGTACCTACATTAGATATACAATATCTCTAACGTAATTGTTGGTTTATGGTAACTTCACGCTAGATTACCCATCCTGTACCTATAATGGGACCAAAATTTTAATTTCACCTCTACATTTCATGCCCACCTCACCGGAAAAAAAAAAAAGAAAGAAAAAAAAGGAAACTTCCGTTCCGCCGTCGCACATTGTTGCAGTTAGTCCAGACATGAGGGAAAGTAGAAAGAGCGCAACGTTCACTTTGAAGCGACCACTTGTAATCCAAAGCTCTCACTTTTTCAGCCTCTTTTGAGGCGTTTTGAAAGACCTATTTATAGATGGAAATAGAGAATTTAACCAGAGGGATTTTCCTGGATTTTCTTTTCCGGAAAACTTCTGCAGTGGACTAGCTGCAACCGACTTGCAACGTGGCGCGAGATTTGAATTGTAAGCGCTGGCTGTTCTTCCCTGGACTTATTTAAAAATGGTTATTAATCGTAAGGAGAACCGTAAAATCCGTACCGAGGGTCGGGGAACCTTCGTTAACATTTATCGGGAGGAAAGAAAAAAACGGAACAACCGAAAACGCGTAGAAATTAGCGGGTGTCGTAGAAATCGAAAATTCTTCGGAGAGTGAGCGCTTACGGTTTCGATTTATCATATTCCACTCTAAACTCTTTCCCGAACCGTCCAACCGACGTCACTCAGTGACAACTCGAGCCGTGTAATTAAAAGTAGATGGAAATTAGAGGGAGATAAGTGAAATCCACTAATTGACGGCGCCACATCGAAGGAGAACTCAAAATCTAGGAGATATGTCGTATTAAGTGATTTGCCAAAAGTCCGAAACGTGGGATTAATTAGCGCATGCCGCGACGAAGGCTCTTTAAAGAATTAAGCCCTTAACACATTCGCGAGCGGCAAATTTATTCCGTTTCAAGTACCGAGTACCGGCGAAAATACTGAAATTCTTAAACTAGTTGCCGCAAACTTGCATCGCTAAAGCAAGGATTAAAATGATTAAATTTGTGCGCCACGCCGGTTAACAATTAGTGAGCCGACCAAGCAGGACGTGATTCACGTCAGCGGCAATCAGGAATAGAATTTAAAACGACGTGAATTCACGTCAGCGGCAACCAGGAATAGAATCTAAAATTACGTGAATTCACGTCAGCGGCAACGGGGAATAGAACTTGAAAAGACGTGAATTCACGTCAGCGGTCGCTAATGTGTTGAGGAAAAAATATAAACGGGGTGTAAAGGAGAGATCCTTTTCCGTGTTTCGCAGATTAGAACACGTGGAGTATATCGAGTATATCGAAAATCAAAATGCCCTGGTTAAGTATCAACCTCTCGGTGAGATATAAAGCGACCAACTTTTAACGATCCGCTTTTTAAGGTCGGAACTCTGTACTCCAAATTGCATCCTAATGTCTACAAGTAACCCTTCGTTCGTGATTATATATCGGAATTCGCGACCAGCAGTTCTTTTCGACGGTTTTTTCACTCTACAGATCGAGCTTCCTTTAGTAGAGAGACGCAATTGCGTCGATGTGAAGACGCTACCGACTGTCAGTACCGCGGTCCAATTATTCATCCAGAACCTCTTCAAGAATCATCCGACTGCTGGGCCGAATTTCCTTAGGGACCGAATTTAATCGAATTTCCCCGATTATCGAGATATATATATCTGCGGAAAGTCGAACGGCGTGTCCATCGGTCGCATCTTTGACGATCGGATCCCCCTTCGTTGTTCATGAGATCATTAAATGATTAAATTATTAAACTATCAGATTATAATGTATAGATATGCAGGCGCGTCCGAGAGGACGTCCTGCGAAGTCCTGCGATTCGTACTCCTTAAACGTCTTCGGGTGCTTCGGTTAAAAGGAGAAAAAGGACATATTATATATATCAATATAAATATATCAATATATATATATATACATCGAGCGGTAAATCTCATTGACTTCTTCCATTTGTACATCGGCTCAATATTGCTATTATGATTACATTTATTATTACCATTATTAATATTATTACCATAGCGAGTGCCAGGTCGACGTTTAAGGGTGTCGATCGGACGTGGGGATGAGAAACTTAACGTTTGCGACACGTTACTAAGGGTTGAATGTTATTAATAATTATATAATTAATGTACTCGTTAGCGGAGGCGTGTCGCAGCTATGCTGACTGATTATGGCGATGGATATCGCTATGGGGAAAAATTGGCGGCGCTAAAGGTCGACGTAGAGAGGATTTCCATTCTTTTTGAAGAGTCCCATATGAAGAAATCCATTAATTCTTTAAAGTCATTATTCGCCATTTCTTGCCTCGTTTGAACGTTCTCCTGATAAGGGACTTGATATACCGGGGAAGGACCAAAGTATCGGACTTGTTGAAAGATTGCAGATCGGAGAAGAAAATTCGGAGATAAGGATCGTTTCTGTTATCGGTCAATTTTATCATTCCTTTATACACGAACGAACGAAATGATGGGTTTAATTGGGTTCGGGGTTTCGACTGTATCACGACATATCACTCGACAATAAAGGTCGTTCGTTCGGCAAACTTTTCTTCCAAATTTGAAAAAGCTCTTCCCTTAAAACTCGCCTGATAAGGTTTTCGTATATGAGCTTTTAATCAGTTAACAGAAGAACGGCTTCGCTGATGATCCCCTAAATTCAACAAAAAATTTACTTCCTAGGAATTCCTATTTATTTATTTGTTTTCCAGGTAAAGAAACTTTTTGGCTTCGGTAAAGTTGATCTTATAAGAATCATTAACCACTTGCGCTATAAAGACGTGCCACGCACATCGAGATGCTTTCGTTCCAAAACTGCCAGCGACATGTATACAAAACTTACCAAACCAAAGTAAGGCATGTCAAGGGGCGATTTGGTAGTTTCACTCACAAGAACATAATATTTTTTAACCAATCCACCTGGAAAGGCTTTCTCATAACGAGAAATGAAAAATATAATTTTCTCATTTAAAAAAAAAATTAAGGGGTGAGCTACCCCTCACAGGCCTTACTTTGGATGGTGGTTTCACCCCCTTAAAGTGTTTAATAGCAGATAAAAAAAATACGTGTCGCTCAGTTTTCAGTCTACTCTAACATATTATAAAAGAAATTAAATCGGAGAGATCGACCTGGGATACCTTCCTTGTAAGAGCGCCTAAAGGCGCCCGACGTTTGGTCCAATATTGCCTGCACGGTCAGACAAATTTCGCCCATATGTCGAAATGGCCCCGTGCTCAAATGGTTAAATTCATTTGATCGTATTTTATCGATAGCCAGTAAAGATGAATTCCTCTTATTTTCTTCCTTTTTCCTAGAAAGTAACTTTTTCGCTCAATCTAGGGCGTCTGGTTTGTTAAATGCATTCGTATAAGTACTCCTGCAGATTCTTCCGTTCTCCAGAAATCTTACGTCGAGGACGGATCACTTGACTTTGACGCTGACGAGTGACGTTTCGTTAGATCAGCTGACTTCCGCCGAGGAGCGAGCGTGCGAGAATAAACGTTTCTATTGTACCGAAGACAATGGGATCAATCGATTGATTTACTTTCCCCAGCCAATCCCGGAAGCCTACCTATCCGCCCCGGTATTTCCGTTCTCCCCGACATCCCAGAACGTCCTAGGGAACCATCCCCTGGTCCATGGTCCGAAGGACGAAGATATCCTGCAGCAGATCATCACGGACGACTGTTATTGGCTCGGAGCTGCACATCCTGCCCCAGGATTAGACAATGCATCGGTCAGTCATCGATCCTATAAACACTTCCTACGAAATTTCACTTTTATCTAGAGTTTCACCCCTAAACGTTACATTTTTTAAGTCGAACTTACGGCACGATAGTAAGCGCAAGTTCGAATGTTGCGAAACTAAAAGGTTCTTCATTTTTTAACAGTCAATTAAGGTGATGTGAAAGTGGCGTCGAAGAGGTTCTGTTTATAAAACTTTTCTCCCAACTCGGTTTACCGAATAGTCTGAAACTTTACAACGTGAACAGGGAGACTATAAGGGAGGTCCTGAAACTCATGAAATTTAAATTATTTTCAAATTTCTTTATAGGTATTTTAAAAGTAGTTTATAAAAAATGAAATTTCCCGAGTTTCAGGACCTAGCTTAGGGTCTCCGTCTTCACGTTTTAAAGTATGAAACGATTTGAGACACCCAGTTCGCAGAAATGTTTTATGAACGACTGAGCCTTAGGATGCCACTTTCACATCCCCTTAACTATTACATTCATCTATGAGTTTTAGTATCAAGGTGATGCGAAAGTGGTGATGTGGTTTAGCACCAAGGCGATATGAAACTTATCCTCGAACTGAATATGAGTGAATATGAAGACTGTGAGTAAGTTCTTGACACCCACACAATTTAAAGTAAAAAACGTTTATAAACTTCTTTTCTTTTTTTCTAATTTTTTTTATAGGAAATTAAATTTCATGGGTGTCAGGACCTTTCTTACTGTCTTCATATTCAAGTTGAATAATGTTTGATACGATTCGGTGGGTTCAGTATGGAGAAAAGTTTCATGAAGAATTAACTCCTCGGATGCCACTCACATCCCCTTAATATTCATATAATTTCTGTATTAATAACATAATTTCTACGGTAACATATCATTTATACCGTTTTCTCCTTACGCGGGAAAGCAGAACTACGCGGCTTTTCTAGATTATTCTCATCGGTTTAGTCAAGAATGGTTGCATCCAGCTTCGATGACTTCCCAGGAGCTGCAGGCGACTTTCATCGAGCAGC
This sequence comes from Orussus abietinus, assembly GCF_000612105.2. NCBI lineage: Eukaryota > Metazoa > Arthropoda > Insecta > Hymenoptera > Orussidae > Orussus > Orussus abietinus. The sequence goes on along the minus strand of NW_019394574.1, from coordinate 35,419 downwards.
CAACTTTTCTGTTCCATGAGAACTGCCCTCTCCCGGGTGGCTACGACCACCTGACCTACAGCTGCAGCAGCAATTCCAGCAGTAGCAGCCTCGACTGCAATTGTTCCAATCACGAGCGTAATCGGGAAAATCTTCAAGACGGCAAGAATCCATCGGTAAATCCTAGAAATGTTCATTGGTCTTTGGGAACGAACCAGAACAGCTGGAATCCCAAAGAAGGTGAACAGCTGATCGCAAAGACGTCCGCCATCTTGAATAGCGCGGAAGAACCTCACGTGGTTTCCCAGAAGAGTCAAAGTCAAGATCAAGGGCAAAGTCAGATGCCCGAGAGAAATGATTGACGAAAGTCCGTCAATCTCTACTGGTTGAATTATTTCCACGTTTTGATTTAAGGATCGCAAAGATCGAACTTCGGCATATTTTTATTTAATTCAATCTATTAATTGAAACCCCGTTAAAGCATTTGTCTGCGCAGTTGGCTGGCAGACTACATGGAACGAAGTTCTATTCCGAAGTAAAGACGAAAAGGATATTGTTTACATTGTTAATTAAAAACTACATTCTTAATTAAAAACTGAAAAGTGCTTTGCAAGGTTTGCATTAATTATTAAGACATTACGTAACAAGATTGAAGAATAGGACAGAGTAATTTCAAATGTATGGATCTCTTAAGTAATCAGGTTTTATTAAATGATATCGCGGTATCGGTTATGAAATATCCATTATAGACGAGGGTACACAAATGCGACGTACAAATCTATTTCCACAACTTTTTGATAGACATGTTCTTCTCAGAATCCTTCTGCATCACCTTGGCCACGGCCATCTCAAAGTCTTCTTGCGTGACATGTACACGGCGCTCTCGGAGAGCATACATGCCAGCTTCGGTGCATACTCCCTGAAAATAAAAATTTACACGTATATTTCTTTCATTCCAACAGTTACGAAGAATTCTTAATAACGTAATCGCCTCTCACTTTAACTTCTGCACCCGATGCACCAGGCATCAGCTCCGCAATCTTTCGTAAATTAATTCCACGAGTGAGGTTCATCTTCCTCGAATGAATCTTCAAAATGTCCAACCTGGCTTCCTCGTTTGGAGGAGGGAATTCAATCTTACGGTCGATTCTTCCCGGGCGCAATAAAGCTGGATCCAAAATATCAATTCTATTCGTGGCCATGATAACTTTTATATTCTTTGTCGCTTCGAAACCATCCAGCTGATTCAGAAGCTCCAGCATCGTACGTTGAACCTTAGGAAAAAGGAATTAGAATTTCGCAATTCATTATTTTATAATCCGATACTTTCTGTTACGCGTGTGTCAGTACCTCACTGTCTCCTCCAGAGCCAGACTCGATACGTGAACTTCCAATCGAATCGATCTCGTCCATGAAAATGATGGACGGAGCATGCTCTCTAGCCATGACAAAGAGCTCTCGCACCATCCTGGATCCCTCACCAATGAATTTTTGAACCAATTCAGATCCAGATACTCGAATGAAAGTACATTCAGTGTGATGCGCAACAGCCCTGGCTAGCAGAGTCTTTCCAGTACCTAAACAATTATTCAGGTTATTCCAAACGTTCTCAGGGATGCATCTATATCGTATTTAAAATTAAATACTTACCTGGTGGACCGTAGAGGAGTACACCTTTCGGCTGAGCAATTCCTAAAGCATCGAATAACTCAGGATGTTTTACAGGTAATTCTATAACTTCCTTGATCTCTTTAATCTGCTTGTCAAGACCTCCAACCATCTCGTAAGTGGAGTCTGGGACTTTCTCGACCATCATGAGAGATACCAATGGATCGACCTTATTTGGCAAAATCTTATGGAGGGTGTAACTCTCATTGCGTAGAGCTACTCTCGAGTTAGGTGTTACATCGTTAATATCAATGTTCTTATCTAGATCTACCACGAATTTCCCTTCGGGGTGAACCTTAACCAGAACCTTCTTCTTGTCCATAGGCTTGACTACTTCGCCCACGTAAGAGCCCTGTTCTTGAAGAAGCTGTAACTCCTCTCGCAGCATACGTACTGGAAAATAATAAAAATACCATTGAACTACATCTTTCGGAGAGAATCACAGTGTTTCCGTAATCACATCAAATGCATCTACTAGCAGCTAACAATGTACCTTTTGCATTGAGCTCGTTACGCTGAGCTTGCAAACGCCGAAGATTTTGACTCTTCTCTGCTACAATCAACTGCAACTCCTCAATTTTCGTAATGTAATACGGTTTGAAGCCCTCTCCCTTCATAGTCTTCTCATCAACTTCCATCTAAGAGAAAATGTCCAAAACCCAAAAGGTTAGGTTACGTTTACCCAAATTACTAGCAGAATATTAATGATGTACTTACTTTATTTATGAGCGTCATGATTGCGGCTTTTATGTACACCTCTCACAAAAAGTACAACTGACGCTCATTTACCTTTTATTTAATATGAATACTCGATGTCAAGAACAAACGGATTTTCGCAGAACAGCTTGTCACCATGAACATGAATTACGAGTTAAAAAGTTAAGATACTTCTACTAGAGATAAAGAAACCGATTTGCGATTGCACTGCCTGAGGAAGGAGTTTCAAGAACTGCATACAATTTCGTGAAGTGCGTAAAAATTTTTGAACATTCCCAAAGAGTATCGTTCAAAAAACAAAGTAAATGATTCGAACACGCTCAAACCTAACTAGGTTAGTTTAGGATTTTATGCTTGAATCTTAACTAACCTAACCTACTTTCGTCGGAAAAGGTGGAAAAAGGGATCGACGTCATTCATGATGTCGGAATGATGCCGGAAAGAGGCTCACACACGTAAACCAAAATCCAATATATTAAGGTGGAAGTGGATGTAAAATGAGCATACTACTTCATGGCGTCATTCGGAGGGAAAGTTGACATACCAAGGGGAACATAACCTCTACCGACATAGATTACTGGTGAAATATAAAATGGAATCAGATGCAAGTCTGACCTGTACCGCCGTAATTGAATGGCTAAGTGCTCAGGGAACGATAATAAAAAAGGCAAATCACAGAACTGCGGTTTTAAGGTTAGTCAGAAACAACCAGCGAGAGATATTCATAGAGGCTCGCTCAGATAAGCCAAGCATTCGGACGCAGCTAGAGCTGAGAAATATCCAAGTCTTTAATAGATTCATGACAAATGGAAAGGCATCGATAAAATTCCAGAAAGAGAACTGTACTATGTTTCTGTCAAACGCACCCGCGGCTAGTCTGGTGAATTTCCTGAAAATGATATTCGTTAAAATGACTGGACAAGGTGAAAAGCCTATGAAGAATCCTTTGAGGGAGACATTGCTGACGAATAAATCCATAGGAGGGATCCAAGAGATCAGCCCTGCCACCACAGCGGAGATCAAGAAGGCACAGGAAAAAGCTGCAGCGGTGTCTCGTAGCACAATCACTACTCCATCGCCAAGTGGAACTAAAAAACGTCCAGCTACTCAAAATAATACAAGGAACCTCACTGGAAAGAGGCTCTACGAGAATCCTGCAGCAGGTCAGCTGAACGAGGAACAGAAGAAGGTGCTGGAGGCGGCACTGAGTGGAAGAAATCTTTTCTTTACAGGCAGTGCAGGCACTGGAAAATCATTTCTACTGAAGAAAATCATCGGAGCATTGCCACCAGATGTTACCACAGTCACTGCGAGCACTGGTGTAGCTGCTTGTCATATAGGCGGAGTTACTTTGCATCAATTTGCCGGAATTGGATTAGGCACAGCTGGACTGCAAAAGTGTTATGAACTCGCTTCTAAAGCAGGCAGTGCTTCAATTTGGAGGAAAACTAAGCACCTAGTTATAGATGAGATTTCCATGGTCGATGGAGATTTTTTTGACAAAATCGAAGCGATAGCCAGGCATGTTCGAAAAAATGATAAACCTTTTGGAGGCATCCAGCTGATTCTCTGTGGAGACTTCTTTCAGCTCCCACCAGTATCAAAAAGAGATGAGCAGGTAAAGTTCTGCTTTCAGAGCAAGGCATGGAATACTTGTGTGCAAATGAACTTTGAACTGCACATTGTGCACCGGCAGAAGGATCCCGAGTTTGTGAACATCCTGAACAGCATCAGAATTGGCAGAGTCACTGATGATATCGAGAACACTCTAAAAGCGACTGCAAAGCAGAAGATAGAGAAAAACGGAGTGTTGGCCACTAGGCTTTGTTCGCATGTTAACGAAGCTAATGAGATTAATGACTCACAGTTAGAACAGCTGTCAGGGTCTTCTATGGTATTCAATGCACAGGATTCTGACGGAGCAAATACAAAAATGCTGGATCAACAACTTCCAGTTCCTGCGAAGCTTCTTCTGAAGATCGGCGCGCAAGTGATGCTGTTAAAGAATTTGGATATATCTTCAGGTCTTGTCAATGGTGCCAGAGGTGTTGTTACAAGTTTCAAGGATGGCTTTCCAGTAGTGCATTTTAGATCTGGTGCTGAGTACATGGCCAAAGTGGAAAAGTGGACAGTTAAGGCAGGAGGTGGTATGATATACAGAAAACAGATTCCCCTAAAACTTGCATGGGCCTTTTCCATTCATAAAAGCCAGGGTTTAACTCTGGATTGTGTAGAGATGAGTCTTGCTCGAGTCTTCGATGCTGGCCAGGCTTATGTAGCACTGTCACGTGCAGAGAGTCTTCGGTCGCTTCGTGTGCTTGACTTTCATGCACAGCAAGTCTGGGCAAATCAGTCCGTACTTGAGTTCTTCAAACGGTTCAGAAGGTGTATACATGAAATGGAGATAATTCCTCTAGGAAAGAAGAAGAAGATTAGTAATAATTAATAATATTTATAGCATAATTGAAAAAGGGACTGACGCAATGATACAATCATGTACAATTCTATGCCTTACTTTATCTTACCGTTATTTGACGCGGATAGACAACTTTAGACAATTTTATATAGCCATTGAATAAGCTATTAAAACGTACACTCATCATGTAACATTGGAAACCATAAGTTTTATTCTTTTTTACATTTTACTCTTAGATAACATAGAAACAATTAGGGATAGTTTTTGGAGTGTTAACAATCATCGACTGTAATTTCGATCGGTGGTATGTATCGCCAGACATGACCAGCGTTAGCCAACTCTGTACAGAATGTTGAGGTATCAGCCGTTGACTCTTTGCTACTACACTGGATGTCCAGTTTGTATTGACCCGCAGTAAAGAATACCACTCGACACTCATGATACGCACGTCCAGCTTCTTGCAACTGTCAAAAGATTTATTTAATTACAACCTAACATCAAGCATAGAGATTAAGACTGTTATTGTAACCTACCGTGGGCAACATAACTTTGTTTGCTCCAGCAATGGACAATCTAGTATCCAGTCTATAATTGTTAACTCCATTGTGGTGATCCTGATAAAAGTTAATAGACAATGTGAGGTCACCAAGTGGATGCTCAAGAGCATTGCACACTCCAACTCCGATGCTAACACACTCTCCAAGAGTACAGCTCAGCTCATCTTGAGCCTTGACTGCACTGTCATTTATTGTGATCTCTGTAAGTTATTAAATCAATTGTTTAAAATGACTCGCTTCTTGTAAAAGAATAGTGAAAGTGTTTCAAAGTACCCCACTGCAGTGGACTCATTCTGACCAAGTCAAGCATGTCCTGGGTTAAAGTAATACCAGTCAAAGTGGCCTTTCCTGTTAGATCGGTACCCAGGAGCTGCCATCGGAGGTCCACAAGCGAAGCTATATGCTCTGCACAGACTTTTTGCAGCTCTGCATTGCCAGCAACTTCATTTGTCTTGACAGTTAATGTTAAATTAATTAGTGATTATGTTCATTTTCTAAAATTTCATAATTTGTTACTCACTGAAGAGAGCTTGTTTAATGGACAGCGATCGACAGGTACAGGTATCCGACAGGGTTCCCTGCCTTCCATGTAAATACATTTACTCTGTGTATAGTATAACTCCATTTCATGGTTGGTCATATTAGTTACATCCAGTACGAGATAGAATTGCGAAGGCCTAAAAAGGAGGATCGGGTTGATATCTGGTACAAAGAAAAATTATCGACAGAAAGTACGTACGTCTCAGCAGGAAGCACGTCCCAATTTGTGATTCGCACACTGGGCAAAAGTTCTATCGTCACATAGACCGACGAGATTCGGCAGTAGCCAGCTGCAAGGCCAGCACTGCCAGAGTACTTAATCTTTAATTGACCTTCGATAACGTTTGAAGCATGTAAAGGAACAGCCAGCTTCGATAGGCGAGTGCTAGCTAGCGAAGAGTGAGCTGACTGCGAGCTGACACCAGAACGAAAGGAAGAGGTTAGGTCAGACTGTCTCTTAGTGTGGTGCGAAGGGGAGCTCAGCCTCGAAGGCAGCGAGCTATGCCCTGATTGTGACATGGAACTGCCAGGTTGGCTTAGATAAGCACTACTGCTAACATCTGAAAAGGTTTCCTTGATAGAAAAACGAGTTAAACGAGCCATTGAAACTAATAAGCTTTCATACCATTTCGAGGCGTAGGAGCTATGAACTCTGTCACCGCATAGAGATACAGTGTCAGGCTTGCACTGGCTCCAGGAAGTAAAGGTAACTGAGTCTTGAGATTCTCCTCGCTCCATTTAAAGATCTTCTTTTCCGTGGCTGTGTCCAAAGCAGACTGAACTGACACTTCTACTGTTTCAACCGGCAGCTGGCCCACATTGGTTATGGTTACGGTGCACTCTGCACTACATCGATCAACAAAAAAAATGTTTATCACATTATGCACTGTCTCATTTCAGGACTTAATTATTCTTCTTTTCTACCTTTCACCGCCATATAGAGATACACTGGCACTGGTCACGATGTTTTCTCCAGAACTAAAACTGGCAGTTTGGGGGAGACTTGTTGCGACGTCAATCTTTGGCAGAACTGGAACCACCTCCACAATGTATTGTGGGTGCGGCATGTTTTCCATGTGTCTTAACCTACAATTTGATTTCACTCCAAGTGTGTGTGTGCTAAAGCCGAGGATCTCTAGTTCTCCGACTTCTTTCGGTGTTCCAGCTAATGTGACAGCCATTGGACCGGACTCTGCAGGCAACACCACAGTGTCAGGAATTGACTCAAAGACCACTCCACTGGTTAACAAACGCATGTTTGAAACTCGCAGCTCAAAAGGAAGGGGATTGACCAGCTGCATAGAGACTTCGCAAATGTCTCCTTCGACCCACAAGTAATCTGCCGTGTCAAAGTGTTAAATGATAACAGACTGATCTGTATGATTACAAAGCCTGTCTATACATTATAATACTCGCCAACTTTGCTCTTCGAAATGTTTTTCCTCTCCAGCGAGCCAAAGTTTATCGGAGTGAATAGGAATGGTCCATGGTCCTCCTTAATGCGCTCTATTTTCTGCGGCTGCAGATGTGGCTGTAGGTTCTTTAGAGCAAAGGATTTCGTCTTTGGGATGTTTGTGAGGTTAGCTGGCGGAATTACAATACCAGAGTCCAGGACCTGAGTGAGTGTGAGGTTAAAAGTATTCAGTGTGATTCTAATATGGAATTTTAATTTCTAGACTAACCAGAGGGACTGGTGCTCCTTCACACTGCTGTGAAACATTTTGCAGGTGTAACGCAGTGTCTCTCCTCTCATTTGCTGTCAAATGGTTGTACATTGTTTGTAGGAGGAACGTCATATGACGAGTTGTCAGTGCTGCATTGCCCATTCGATTGGCAGCAGCCACCAACTCGTTTATCACCTGAATCTGTATTGCAGGCCAACCTCTCTGCCCATCTGTAAACATAAGATCAAGCTTATGCAGTTCTAAACAAATATTTTAATTTTTGGAATGAAAAGTGAAATTGTACCCAATGGCATATCTATGGGATCAAGGGATAATTTAAACCCAGACGTAGCTTGCAACATTAAATTGTAACATTGTTGCCAATCTGGATTAGGATTATTTTGAGAGACATGTCGAGTTGCTGCGAGTCTTAAACAAAACGCAGATTTTCTTGCGAAGCCAAAGGAAGCATATAATTCAGACAGTGTTGTGAAACGATCAATCTGAAAGAATATGCATGTTCTTAAAAAATGTCAATCCCGAACTTCATTTCAAAGCAAATCATTACATACCTTCTCCTGTTCGCTTAGGGTAACGCTGATAAATATCACGTTGTTTAGGAACGATGCTGCTTGCAGTGTGCAGTTCTGTTCGATCGATATTCTCGTTGCTTTGAAACTCGCTTCGGTCTCGATGATGGCAGCATTCTGGTATTTACTGTAGTGGACTATGGCGTCACAGTATTTTTTAGAAATCTCTTCAGGAGCCAAAATGTGAGGCATAGTAGATTTCGCGATCTCAGCTGTAGGTGCTGGAGGTAATGATGCAACTGCCTGTGAGCCTCTTCTACAAGATTACAGCAATGTTTATTAATGGTATAATCGAAATAAGTGTACGTTTTTCTTTAATAAAATGGACAAAACCTTTGTTTTCCAGGACTTCCTTCTTGCAAGGACGAGTTTCGCTGCAATGGAAGACTTCGGCACATGTTAGGATATAGTACTAGGACCGAAGCAGAGCACAACCCCTCGTACGCTGCTCCGAGCCACAGCCAGTCATTGACTGCCTGCAGAATATTAGCTGCAGAGTTGTACAGATTCAGAGCATCTCCGGGCAATCCGGCTTGAAGACATAAATCCCCTAAATGTTTTGTCATTCTTCCCAGGCATCTCTTTTTATTGTTCCTAGATTCGAGGTCCAGACCAATGAAGTCCTTTTTTTCGAAGGGGGCCAAAAGCAAAGACACCCTGTCCACTTTTTCTCTGGTGCGTTCCAGCCTCTTTGATTCCAATATCCAGAAAAGGGAGTTCAGACACTCCGCTATTTGTCCCTCCAGATCAGGGCATGTTTCGTCAGCATAGAAGACTCCTCGTGTTTTAAAGTTTGACGGCGTCGTGAATGACTTTGGTGGTTGATTCCGATTACTCGATTCTTCTGGACCAAAAAGTATCGCTCTAGAGTCGTAGAGTGTTGCACTATACTTCACTTTCAATGTCTCATGTAGCCTGCATAGTTCGTTGAGCTCTGTCTGACTGTCGTACTTGCCAAATGTTATCAAGCCGAGCAATCTTCGGTGTGTTTGGAAATCCCCCCAGTCATTATTTTCCACAGGATGCTCCCTAACGAACCTGGCGAGGATTTCCCTGGTAACCCCGGCAGAATCTACGGTGAATCTACTGCCACTCTTTACAATTCTTTCGCATAATCTTGTTACAGTTTTCTGCTTTATTATCACGCCAACAGGCTTTAGAAGTAATAACAATGCTGCGTGATCGTGTGCTGTCTGTTCATAGTCTGGGTGAGACATCTTGACGTCGGGCACAGGACTCGACAGGATTATGCTAACTGCTGCACGCATTTATTCGTCCCTCGTCTCCTGACGTTGTTTTAAGATTACCTGATTTCCCCAAAATACATATTATTATTTTATATGTAATGAAATACTGAAATATTAAGAAATCCTAATGAGAAGTGTAATAAACATTACATCTGGTGTTAAAACACGCTTTAGTTGACATTTACTTGATTCATTATACGTTGTCACCGAAATCTCTGGCGTTTCGATCATCTATTTATCGAATTCAGTCATTCATCAGCTGTATAACGTTAATCAACCTTTTCATTCAACTATCAACAGCTGCTGTCAGTTGCAGTAGGGCAACACTGGGCAACACTTTTCAAAACACTTTTCTGCACCTTTCCATGGAGTATGTACAATTTTTATACTCCAGCGCCCTCTCTGCTCGGAGAAATTTCATACAATGAACTAAAACGTTCGGTGTGTTCTAAATGCTGATTGTGTCCAATATTAAGGCAGATATTAAGGTAATAAGAAATGGAGAGTTCTAATTGGACACAAATTATTGTATGCACATTAATTATTTTACAGTTTATTGTACAAGTAGCGCAAGTACATAAGTTCTCAAGCTCGGTTAAAAGAATATTAATAAATTGTCCGGTTTGGTCATCAGCTTCTTCTTTCGTTCTTTTTCTTTCGCATTGCACTGCAGGCAGCTCGCCTGCATTCTCCACAGAGGGCAGCACAGAACGCGATCGCGCGACATGCCCATGAGCAGTCTCCCAACTTATCTCTGGCGCTACTATGTTAAATCGATGGTAATATGAGGTCTCGGAATGAAAATGTAGTTGACACGGAAATCACAAATGGCGTAAGATGGCACTGTATAGTCAATTAGGGCCTCAGGAATCATGAATCCAGGAGATTTCTAGTTTTACTTCGATTTCTTGCCACTTAGTACTATACTCAATATAATTCGACACAGTTGTCAATATGAAAACGAACGTCGGCACGTCGTATTTAGACGAATCATTTTTACCGACGTTGGTAAAATTTCTTGACGTGTTTCACTTCACCTTAAAATACTCAGTGGTTCATTCCTTAAAAAAAGAGTTGATAACCAGAGGAAGTTGAATCGAAGTAAAATTAACTCGTTTTGCTTATTACTTCCACTAATAATTCCTCGAAGTCTTAACCATAATTTTTAATTTTAAATGTCAATGACAATTCTATTTACAGTTCTGAGAAATAATTGTAAGTCAATTTTATTCGTATGTAACATCTGTATAGTTTTATTGAAACTGTGGCACTGTGTAGGGTGTAGACACCAAAAAAGAAATGTAAAGAAGTCTGTGTCCATGAATGCCTCAACTTTCCTCGCCAGTAAAGCTCTACTTATAATAATAAAATATCTTACTATAGTAATTCTATAATAATTTGTCACTTTGGAAGGTTATTACTAAGCCGTAACATGATTACGTTATCACTTTCAAGAACCAGCCCCAGCAGACTCAAATCTCACGGTTCTGTTTAAAACTGGGAGTTAATGTGATATGAAAGTGGTATCTCGGAAAGCAATTGATTATAAAACTTTTCTACTAACTGGAAGAATCGTTTTAAATTTTACCACGTGAATGTAGAGGTCCTAAGGAAGGTAATGTCACCCGTAAGATATCACTTTATGAAAAAAAACATAAAAATGTTTATAATAAAAATTATAAAAATGAAATTTCATGAGATCCCCGACCTCCATATTCAAGTAATAAAATTTCAAATGATTTGGTTATTTTCATAAATGAAACTCCTCAGACGCCACTTTTATATATCGTCTTAACCTCTACTTATAGATAAATTTGTCACCTTGTGTCGAATGTTTCTTTGTTCAGAACTCGTCTAGTAATAAATGACAAAGGGACGTACGATTGTAAAATATAAACATTACCATTGATTCGTGTATACATACACAATACTTCTAGACTTTATCTTGTACGATATACTGTGCTTAAACGCTAACTTCCTCGCACTCTTCATGTTGCAGGAAAATTGCACGTTGTTGATTGAAAGAAAAGATTAAATGCCCAAATATATTGATCTGTGCACCTCTTACACCGAGACAGCAGTTGCTCCGATCAGAGATATTACCTTGCAATAGACTCTGTGTAAGTCGAATGCTTTGTGAAAAAATTGTACACCACAAAAAGAAATGAAAGAATCTCAATGGAACGGATTTAGTGTCCTTACGAGTCAGGTTTTAGAGGTTAGGTACAGAGTGGTCCATAGACTTTAACAGACTATTGTTCATTCTGGAAAGCATACAGAAAACAATGATAGGTTTTGTCAAGTTGATTTGAAAAGGTGAAGAACATTTTTTACTTACTTTTTGATCATGTGATCGTAAATGAAGGAAGGAATAACAGTTATCGTGATGATATCTCCACCCTTTTCGATCTCTGCTGTGATCTCCTTATCTTTCAAGCCGATTACATTTTTCCCATTTACTTCAAGAATCTGATGATCCGTTAAGAGGCCATTTCTAGCAGCAGATGAGTCCTTTATCAAAGCAATGATCTTTCCATTCTTAAACTGGAATCCAATGTGTCCGGAACTATACTTGTGCATCGTTATGGTGCGCTCGAAAGGCCTAATAAATATGCATTCGTTACAAGAGTTTTTTTTAGATTATATAAAGTTGTGACTCTTACTCACCGATCTCTGATGACGACATTGATTCCATTGATTGGGCAGTTTCTAAATATTTTGTGCACCTTTTCCATAGAATAACCAGCCAGTGATTCTCCATTAATCTCCAGAATTTGATCTCCGAAGCGCAGTCCTGCAAGAGCCGCAGGAGACTTTGGGCTCACAAGACATACGAATACACCTTCGTTTACCGGATGAACTCTCAGTCCAACCTTCCCATCTTTGTCTTTACACAAAGTCAGCTGGATAGGAACAAAACAATTTTAAGAACATAATATTAATATATACGAATTTTGAAGTAAAACTTTCATAGCTATGGAACAGTAAAAAAAAAATCGATCTTCAAATCCATGCATCACACAGATTTTTTAATTTATTACTATTGATACTGATTTTTTCCCCATCTAACTGCTGTGTTGAAAACGTTGAATACTTTTATATGAATTCTGACATAGAAATTGTGTTCTTCAAAATGCAGAAGACATTTGTCCAGTTTCAATCTCTGGTTTAAGTAAACATTCAAGTTCGAAAGTGTTTGAAATACCGAAACGTTTTTAACAGTGTAGTTTATAATAATGGAGTAAGGTTCAGCCATGATGGACTATGATACATGCATAAAGTTGGGTTCAATAATAAATTTAACTCAACAATTAATGACAATCCAACTGTATCAACTACAAAATTAGGAATGACAACTGACGAAATGTTTGCAAGATATTTACATATTACAGTCAAGAACATTTGTACCATATTTTAGTTATCATATGCCTATAATTTAATTTTTAAATTGTAATGAAATGGTTGTGTCTGAACAAAGCAATATTTTGGTTCCCCAGTATGTTGTTAACATGTATTTTATCAAAGTAACGATACCCTTTTCATGTGTATACTTTTAAAATTCAGAACCACTCATTACCTCACGAATGCCATTAGTGACTTGAGCCCGCTGCAAGCCTGCCGATTGTCCGGATAATGGAGCCACCATATTCGCAATGAGTCCTTGAGGCTGAGACGGAAGGACCATGTCCATCTGTAATTTTACTATTTACTGAACAGATTCTTTTAAAAGTGCATATAAAGAAAATTTCTAAAGTACGACTTACACTATCTCGCTTAACGACTGCATATTCAGGCATGTTCTGTAGGATCGCTTCCTCACTGAGTTCCAGTCCCATATATTCTCCTAAAAATGGGTACAACGGTGCCGAAGGAGATGCAAGCGGTGCAGATGGAGCTGTAGGTGCACTGGGTATATTATGTGTTGGTTGAAGTCCATAATGCGGCTCGCTTTGCAATTGAGCCTAAGGAATTTATACACATTTGCAGAGCTCGTATGCCAATGAACCACTGATTCGAACTCTGACGTAGTATCTGCTATAAACTTGAGCTATAGTTAGTGTCAACTCTTTCGCTTACCTTGATCATGTGGTCGACTTTCATATCCTCCAGCGATGGATAAAGCGACATGTTTATAGCTGAAAAGCAATCGAACATTAGTAATAAATAACGTAATCTCACTATTTCACTGTATCAACGCAGGACATATTAAAGTAGATGTATACAAATAACTAACATAATTTCTTGAATACCAACGAGGCTTATACAACTTCAAACTATTTATTTAAAAAAATGATTTTTATAAAGACACAAGCCCACAATCTGTCACTGAATTTCCTCTGCATATTCATTAACATTAAGTAATATGATATTCAGCATCCATTATTGAACATGAACCGTTTAATATCTACAAATCTCTGGTATAATTCCTTCTATATGTTAGTCTCAGTGGTCCTGTAAACTCGTAGAAAAAAATGTGTTATCTAGGAGAAACAAGGCAGCTAGACAATGAAATGAGTAATCTACCGGGCAGAATTGCTACACGAATTTTCTCGCAATGTATTCATTGTGAATACGAACCTTGATTTCGTGGAAACTTCGGGAAAACTGTTTAATTCTAGTAATGTACTTTCAAGCACTTGAAAGAATGCACCGTTTTGAGCTGATTCCAAGCTGTCAAAGGAATGCCAGGCTACAATCTCTGCTGCGTGGGTGTTCACACACTGTCAAAGCAATTCCACCTATCTACACATATTTTTCCCCAGTAAGCTTTCTTGGAAATCCGTGACTCATGGCTATGAAATGGAACAAATTCGTTAATACCAATACCAAAAGTAAGATGGCGCGCCGCTTTCAACAAACGGTGCTTGTCCAGAATTATAATTCAATAACTATAATCAGAGATATCGTTATGTCTATAACTTCTTATTAAGAGAATACAAAATTTCACTTTTCTACAACAAGTTTATTCTCTCCTTCACTAGACTCTGGTATTTACGAATAAAATAGTTTCCATTTTAAATTTTCGCGCTCGATTCGCGACTCCATGTTTAGTCAATATAACATTTATGGAATGCTACGATTGTAATTCCACAACAGTTTAGAGCTTTTCGGCAAAGCTATCGAAGTAATAAAATATATCCTCGCCTAAAAGTCGATAATCTTTACTTCCAGTTATTCTAATGAAAGAAATACACCTTCCGGAATATATTTTGGATTACCGAGTCGTTGCGCGCCATCTATTTGAGAGTATCAGAATTTGAACGGCACAGAATTCCCAGTAGATAAAATCCATTATCTACGTTCTCTTACACCCTGAAAATAATGAAAATTAAAATCCTTAAAGTAAAACACATCCTAGATGCAATATATTCTCAAATGTTAAGGATAAAAAGGAAATTAAATTACCCCATAACGTGCTTATCCCTAGTCAACAATTTGAACTCGGCGCCGATCCAAGATGGCGTCGTCGTGCGTCACGTGGTCACGTGCTCCAAAAACCGGTCTCAGCGTGGCTCAACCTGTCACCGCGCGTCGCAGGGTGCACACAGGTGGTCAGGTGAGAATTGAGCCGAGTCGAGCCGAAAAGTAGCGCGAGTGAAAGCAAGACCTGGCGCAGGTTAACCGATCGGTAGCCGGGAACGGTCGCTGGCCACGGAAAAGGAGAAGAAAGCGAGAGGGAGTAATGGTGGACGCCGCGCGATGTCATTAACCGTCAGTCTTCTGGTTCTCGGGGCTCTTTGCGTTTTCGCGAGCCCCGAGACAACTCAGTCATGGTACGAGTCGTTGCCGGCAGTCGCCATGGACTACAAGGTGCACATTGACCCCGGAAAAGAGGACTGCTACTTCCAGTACGTTAACCCAGGCGCGACCTTCTACGTCAGCTTCCAGGTAACCCTTCCCTTCACTCCTTAGGATTTTTGAGTCACATTTCGCTCCGACATTTCAGCGTAGGCTTATGAATAACCTTGAAAAGTGAGAAAATAGGTTAAGAGAATTTAGCAGGGGTGACGAAGAAACTTTTGAGTATCTCTAATCTTGGAACATATGGGAGCGCAGTGTGCAGCGTGGCTGTCATCAGGTGGAGGCGGCGCTCGCGCCGCGGTGGAAAAAATTGGAACTACTGGCGGGAGTTTTGAAAGGGTGGAAGTCAAGAGAGTGGCAAGCTGAACTAGAAAAATATCCTCGATTCAAAATCCAATAAAATATATGTCATTTGACGCGTTTTTACGAGAATTCAGTAGGATTACTTGCAATTGGTGCAAGTTTAGGTTAGTCATTCAATTCTAATAAAGACTCGATGAAATAATCACTTTAAATTGTCTCACTACACCTGCGTAGGTAGCATTCTACTTCTCTTACTTTGGTTTCTGTAAATTTAATGTTTTACTGAAATTCTTCGTGGAATTCAGTAAAAAAGTGATGAACTCACTATCGAAGTCAATTTCATTTTCTAAAAATGTTGCCAGTTGATTTAGCTGCTGTGAGGAGTAAAGCGATACCTATATTATGAAACTATTTTAAGTGAATTTTTAATCAATTGTGTAATTTCACCGAACTTACGCCATTGTGAGTAGTGCTACAAAATTCTCCTCGTTGAAACCTATTGATCGATACAATTTTGTTGAGTTTTAGAGCAGAGATATTTTTGTAGTCGAGCTGAAAGGAGAGATATGTACTTTCGTTTCTCAGAATTTCTTCAGATTAGTGTTTGAGTTTTTACATAAATATTTGGATCGTAGAAAGAGTTTGATTGTTTCTTTAATCAACAAATTCACAATTCAGATATTCTGATATCAAAGTTTTAAACAATTTGTTGGTCTATCTATGAAAAGTAGGAAGCTCAATGTGGTACCGATAGATTCAGAACTTGAATTTGCAGCTCGCTTGATTTGCTGTTTTATGTAAAGACTCATTTTTAATTCAGGTACTTCGTGGAGGAGACGGAAAGGCAGGCTTCTCGGTAAGGAATCCTATGGGAGAGATTGTACATCCATATCAATGGCGAACCAGTGCCGATTATCAGGATCAGTCGATGACGGGTGGCTACTATGGCGTGTGCATCGACAACCAATTCTCTCGATTCGCTGCCAAGCTTATCAATCTTTACCTCACTGTCATTAGGTTTGTAAAGAATTATTGTAAAGTAATTGCTATTTACAATACACTATATTGTCTTCTAAGCCAGAGACACCAACAAGAATTACTTATTTGATGCTATTTGTTAATTGCACTTATTTTTATATACAGGTACGATCAATGGGATAAATTTCGCCTAGAACTGGAGGAACTAAATCTCTCCGTAGAGAATTTTACGGTATGTCAACAGTGTGCTTCTAATCTTTAATTCCTACGTTATGAGTATGTTCTACGTTATGTAATCATGTCGATTTCTCTTCTTACAGAACACTATAGTCAATGTAGAAAGGAACATCAACGAGATGCTGCAGACTCAACATATATCTCGAAGTCGGGAAGCTCGAGACATGAATCTCTTACTCGACAACAATTCTTATGTGCAGAAATGGTCGATCGCCCAAATGATCGTGATCACAGCGACCACTGTGCTACAAGTTTATTTTGTACGAAAGCTATTTGAGGTGAGGTCTTCCGGCTACTCCAGAGTCCGAATTTAAACTCAGCCAGTCTCTATGACAAATCACTTTTCGCTTTGCACTTTGACACAAATGACAGGCTGTGCAAGTACAACTTCAATGAAAAATATTGCGATCCATTTCAACAGAACACATTTTACGACACTTTGGTATTTTTCTGCGAATATTTGTGTACCTTGGTACTTTACTATTAATAGCAAAGTGCAATGTGAAGAGTAAATTGTCTCTGGTGGAATAGAGATCGACTGAGAGCTGCAATTGACAGTTCGTTAAAATATGTAAGCATGCAGACTGCGATACGCTCGATCAATGATCCAAACAAACCTATCATGTGTATAGAATTTGTAAAACGATTTATCTCTCCTGTGGTAAAACGCTCCCGCAATCGAGAGCGATACTTTAACAAGACTTTTAAAAGAGAACCTTATAGTTGAACAAATGTTTAAATGTTTATTTACACGTTGAGCACGTATTACCAAAAGGACTTGATTTTAAAACAAAGACTGCATTTACTTAGTTTGGATAGATCAAATGTAAAGCATTTTCTTTTTGCAAACTCCATGGACTTACATGCTTCCTCTTTGCGTTAACTGGTCACTACTCATGCGTACAGAAACATATTATGAGGTGACAGTATATTTTTGTCTTTGAAAACAAGAAGCAGGGTATCATTCCAATGCCTAAACTAAGGCCAATGGCAATTGTACCATTTCAGTGTCACATTTATTTTATATCAATAATCATGCGAGAACAGTCTCGGAAGAGAGGTTATATACATATATATATATATTTATATTTATATAGAAAATATAATTATAAACACAACCGCCTAGGTACTATTTCTAAGATTAAGATGTACTCAAAGCGGTATACTTTTGTTACAAATCTCATTCCTTATGCATATTATAGATCGACAATAAATAAAGT
This sequence comes from Orussus abietinus, assembly GCF_000612105.2. NCBI lineage: Eukaryota > Metazoa > Arthropoda > Insecta > Hymenoptera > Orussidae > Orussus > Orussus abietinus. The sequence continues at coordinate 17,501 of NW_019394574.1, read as the reverse complement.
TTCGTAAAACTTCGCACCTTCCTTTGCCACAGTGATAAAACGTGAACCCATTAAGTCAACGAATAATACTAATGCGAGTACTTAAATGCCCTGTTACGTATATACAGAGAATCGATAAAAGTTTCAACTACATAACAGTAATTCTGCACGAAAAAAGAAAGTATGAATTTCACCAATTGAGTTGCGTGAACCAGTGACAGCCAACGAAATGCACTTTAATACTGTTTAAATAATTGCAGGGAACTTCTGGGTGGACTTGAACTTCTAATTAAAACACTTGCATAGAATCACGTGCTGTACAGCGTAAGGTACATACGTTTCAGTCTCTGTACAGTGCAGTGTTACGAAGAAGCGTGTCTTTAACCTCACTTAACCTCACTTTTACTTAACCAGTGACTCTCATCAATGAATATCGACGGATAACGGCAGCCGGACATGTAAATTGGCAGTATTAAATAGGATTTATTAATTAATCTATCGAGGAAAGCTTACCCGTTAACTTTCCTCCATACCAGAATAGATGCGACAGCATTTGATGTTAACTCGTAACTTGGTCAGAATATATTTTCCTAATTTTTTGGAAATGTTTTTATATAGAAATATTTGTATACACCTATAATATACATATACATAATGTGTTATGAAATACAGCCGACCAGGTTAGAGTTTTCTTGCGGTAAAAATAATATTCACTGTGCAGTGTACAAACCATTGTATGCGATGTCAACCAATGCAGTTTTTTCCCTCGAAGAGTAATCCATGGACCGTAAGGAAAATTGACTAGAACGAGTCTGACGACGTAGCTTCCTTGAAACTCACGGAGTGTGAACGACGAAAGATTGTTTGGCCCTTCCCTGCAAGACACTGCCTGTGAGTGCCAAGAGTCGATGCCGTTGTCTGAGGTTCCTGGCTCGAACATGTTCCGAAGCAACTTCTTTGGCATAGTTACCAGGAAACCAGCCCTGCTGACCATCCAGCAACTTCTCGCCATGGTACCAGCCATCAGCCATTTTCCGAAGAACGTTAATTACTTCCCCTGTACATCGATATCACATTAGATAAAATGAAATAATATGTTCGACATCTAAATTACCAATCGGTGTATTGAATATTTTCTTGATTGAAAATGAATATATGTATAAAATTTACAACTGTATTTTCTAAGCTGAAGTTCACTTTGTTAATTTTCACTGTGTTAATTTGCAAAACAAAGTGATTAAAAATTGTACCAGGTTGCAGAGTTAATTCATCCGGTTGCCTCGGGGAATAGGAATACAAGGCCATCATCTGGGGACAGTCCCATGTCTCGTAAAGAGTCTCTCCGACAAGGCAAGGCTTCGGTGGAGAGACTGCATCGAGCCATCGTTCCTTTTCTGTATCACTTTCGCAGGTCAAAATATATTCAACCTGTCGACTGGAAGAGTTCTCCAGAAGAGTTAGCATCATTGCATGTCTCCCTGTGAAGGGTGAATCCTCCGAAACAGACTCCAAGGCCACGAGATTTCTCTTACAGGTATCCACGACAGTGTAGGTGTCATCGTGGCTGCTGCATCAAAGAAATTTCAATGGTTAACTTTTTTCTTTTATGAAAGTGGGGTTTTTCTAGTATTTAGAATTTCCTTACGTACTTTGATTTCAGTTTGGCGACTAGAAGGTAATCCGTCAGCAGGAAAAGATGCAGCTGCACCTTATGGTACTTCCTGCCAAATGTTAATTTGTATTCTGTGTCTGACCTCGATGTCAATTGCACCACTGGTCCGCTTCTCACTAAAAACCGGTCCCTTAAGACAACTGGCGTAACTTTCTGGGAGTATTCCAATTTTCTGTGAGAATAGATATCACTGTTTAATTGACAAACACTCTAGAGAAACTCTCATGAAAAAGAAAATAAGAACTTTGAGAGAGTGGTTCCGAAAAGTGCAACCTATACATTGAAACGACACTACGATGTGAGGTAAGATTCATCAAAACAGGTTTTACACAACAAGGCGAATCTACTATTGTCCTTTCTTCTCACTAACCTCGCCAAAGCATCCATCTCGATTTTCTGTCCAGCGATCCTAGCTCCTTCGTTACATTCTGCGACGACACTGCTTAGGCTCGATAAAACCTTTTCCCATCTAGGTCTCTCCTCGTGATCGGTAGGGAGCTTCGTTAAGACAGCATCAGCCAATAAAGGCAATCTGAAATAGAATGGAAATGTTTAATCGAGCAGAGTCTATTTATTTGTTGCTTCGATCCTTTCTGTGATCTACCGGTCTCTCCGCACCAGATCCTAAAGTAACAAACAGGGGGAAATAGGTTATCCTACCTCGTCACTCTCTGCATCGGCAGCATTAGAAAGGAATGCAGCGACAAATTCTGACATGCAGGGTGCAATTCTATGCGAGATACCGTTTCTGCGAACTTTGAGGTTTTTCTTGCCCTGCAATTGGATATTCTTTAACATCGATTCGTAGAATGCATAACTTATAATTTCAAAGGTTTAATAAACGTTTAGGTTACCTCAGTTCTTTAAGAGTCGTATCTATGTTAACTTGATTCGAGCAATAGTCAACGTAGGCTTTGCAGCTGGCTTCAGCATGTTTCGTGAGGACTTCGGGCAGACCTTTCAACATCGGGTCAGCTCTCCAGATAATTTCAAGCTCTGCCAGGAGTTTTGCAGAGGAAGCAGCAACCCTGGCAATGCCTCCAAAGAGCTTTTCCTTTTCTGCAGAGGTTAGGATTTCGTTAACCAGCTCGTGGTTCTCTAGGAACTCGTCCTGTAAAACCCTCAAGGAATTCAAGTAGGAAGCTTCAGAGGTGACAACTTCAAACTTTGCTTCTTGGATTTTCTTCTGCTCCAAGGTGAGACTCTCTGAAATATTAGGTTATGATTAACTAACCTCTTTCATGTTTCTTCGGTCAAAAGTTTAAGGTGAAATGAAAGGGTCATTCTATATATATATACACACATCAAAATATTTATGAAACTTTTCTCCAAACTGGATGCACCGAATCGATAGAAACATTGGCATGAGATTATGGAGGTCCTAAAGAAGAACGTTTGCTCATGAAATTTCATTTTTCATAAACAATTTTTTTTATTTAGCCCAGATTAGAACCAAGAATACATATATATATTTTTTTCAAATTTTATGGGCACCACGTTCTTCCTTAGTACCTCCATAATCACGCATTGAAGTTTCAAATGATTCACTGCACCCAGTTTGGAGAAAAGTTTTATAAATATTTTGACGTTTTATATGTCTAGAATGACCCTTTCATATCACCTTAATAATGTTTAAAGATAATTACGCAGAAGCCCACTGTGGATCACTTGAGGAGTCTGACACCAGAGAGTTCGATGGCCTGGCTTTGCCAACTCCGTTGCTGCTGGCATTGTTTCTTCCACCTGAGAGAATAAAGGATTTGCAAGGTAAATAAAATTTAGGAGTAATGACAGAAATCATGGAATTCTTTTACGTAACATCGTGTACCTCTTCGTAACCATCTGAATCCGATTCAAAAGCTACTCTGGCAGCTGCAGCTGCATAAAATTGATAGAGTGGCTCCTCTGCAAGGACCGTGTAATGATCTGTTATAAAGGAAATCATGGGATTAGATTTAGAAATATAATAGAGTGCATAGATGCAAAAGTTTCGCCAGCCTAAGGTTTAAATAGTTGAAAAGAGGAATTTTTGACAAACACGACTATAAATTCAGTGGCACGATATACAATATAATATAATAATCTCCTCTGGACTAGTAAAAGCAATGTAAAAGTATAAAACCTCTGTCAGGCTTCTGATACCAGAAAGTGAAATTCCCATGCTTACGATCACAGTTAACCTAACAAATTTCTGAATACCATAAATTCCAAACAATTAATATCCTTCCCTTGATCTTTGACAATATCAAAAAAGAGGATTTTCCATGTTTACAGTCACAGTTAAACCAACACATTTACAAGCAATTCCAAACAATACTCTCTGTCAGGTCTTCGACGATACCAAAACCAGCTTATGATCACAGTTAACCTAACAAATTCACAAATCCTATAAATTCCAAACAACTGATACCCACTATTCCACCTTACAGATCAACAAATTAACATCAACATCTTGAAGCAACCAACCCACCTATACTAGCCCTCTCGGAGTACACCGAAGAGTCATCGTTATACAGCCCCACTTCGGAGTACCAATTGCTGCCGTTGTAGATCTCGTCCTTGGAGTCCTCCTTGGTTCTGCAGGTCCCATTTTCGCTTCCAGTGCCGCTGTTCTCCAGGTAGAAGGTCGAAAGGCCTGACAAGCCCTTCCTGAAGTGCTTCTTGAAGCTGAAGTACTTCCTGTGGTCTCCGGAGCCTTCGGAGCTCTCCTTCAAGGTCGAGTCTTCGACGGAGGTGTCCTGGTCCCCGGAGGCTCTTCGTCTCATCTTCCCCAGGCTGCCCTTGGTGATGCTCCAGGTCCTCCTTAGCATCCTCATCCGCTTCCCCAGGGAGTGGGTGAGACTTCCTTCTCTAGGAGGTGGCGGGGTTGGCCTCGAAGGAGCCTCCAAGTGAGGGAGAGACGTCTCTCCCTGGGTCCTGTCATTGCTGGAGTTTTCCGTCTCGGAATCCGTGCTGAAGTCGTCCGGTTGGAAAGGATACAGTGTCTCGTAGTTCCCGTCATCGGATGCTGCGTCTGCGGGACCAATAACTTAATTACCTCATTTTATAATTACATTGACAGAAAAATTAATTTCTAAACAAATTTAGTTACTTGAGCCTGTCTAAATATTTCTCGCTAAAGAAATCTCTTGCACGGAGAAAACGAAACAAAACAAACCCGTGCCTCTATTTTTAATCTACTTTATATGAGAAATAAATATTTGTCGAATTGAAGTGCCGCACTTTGGCGTTAAGTATTCGGTGCCGTTCGCGCATGCTTTTAAATGTATTTGGCGCGCAACTCTACCGAGTATCCGGATAAATTCCAGTCTGTCACAAGAATATTAATAATTCTTTCAAAGTATTTCACATTTCGAAGTGAATCAACTTTCCTTTTTAATACGTTTATTCGCAGAAAATGTCACAAGGACTAAAAGAGACTTGGCGAAGCTGAGCTCTTCAGAAAATTGAATATTCTTTGTAATTAGCCTTAATGTCATTCGATCTTATTTTATCGATAGGAGCCAGTAAATATATATTGACCCAAGAATTTATTTTTTCTAGAAAGTGATTTTTTCCCTAGGTGTACTTTCAACTGTAAGCATTCTACGATTTTAAGTCATACTGGTAAAAGTTAAGGGGCCGGTTGCGTCAACCGCAAATAGAGTGAAATTCCTTAACCGTGATTACTTAATCTCGGATTAGTGCAATTCGTATTACATCGAGAAAAACTGGCTAACCGAAAAGTTAAATCTGCTGTTAGGTAACCACCCGAAAGCGGACAATTAACTCTAATCACGCGTTAAGTAATCCTTGATTAAGAATTTTAACACAAATTATTGGTACAACTAGCCCAAGAAGTATTACAACGGAAACCATTGTCAAATGTTACATATGTAGACCCAAGGATCTAATTAATAATTTGCTTCTATTACCCTAACGATTTGGAGTCATACAGAAAGGATTACAGAGTATTACAGTAGTAACCGTCGTCACCCCGTTAATAAAAAAACTAATAAATTCATAAAACACGTACTGGAAGTTTTACACAGATAAACGCCTACACTGATAAAAATCGATGGAAATTTACATATATTTTCACATACCTCATAAATGAAGGTTTACATAGGAAAATATAAAATGTAAAAATAACGAATTTGAAAATGCATAAATGCACGTAGCATTGCATATTTATCGTATTAGTGCATTTTTACTTGAATTAGATGTAATATTACATTATAATTTTCATTAACTTAACTTAGATGCTGAATGCGATATTACGGAGACAATGTAATTTTACCGCAATTTATTGTGGCATCAAAATAGTCAATAATTGAGTATGTAAATTGACATGGGCATTATTATCAGTGTGGTCGCTTTATAAAATGACTATCCGGGTTGTAAAATAAAGCTGATTGAACGAAGATTTGACCATTTGGCCGTTTTACAAAACGCCGGATTTTACAATCTGCAAACGACATTAGCAGTCAAAGAGTTTATTGTTAGTCGTTTTATAAAACGTTTAGTCGCTATATAAAATGACTAACCGGGTAGTAAAATAAAGCTGATCAAACGAAGATTTGATCATTTGGTCGTTTCAGAACACGCCAGATTTTACAATCTGCAAACATTAGCAGTCAAAGGGTTAACGTTTATTGTTAGTCGTTTTATGAAATGCCTAGTCGTTTTATAAAATGACTATCCGGGTTGTAAAATAAAGCTGATCGAACGAAGATTTGATCATTTGGTCGTTTTAGAACACGCCAGATTTTACAATCTGCAAACATTAGCAGTCAAAGGATTAACGTTTATTGTTAGTCGTTTTATGAAACGCCTAGTCGTTTTATAAAATGACTAACCGGGTTGTAAAATAAAGCTGATCGAACGAAGATTTGATCATTTGGTCGTTTTAGAAAACGCCAGATTTTACAATCTGCAAACATTAGCAGTCAAAGGGTTAACGTTTATTGTTAGTCGTTTTATGAAATGCCTAGTCGTTTTATAAAATGACTATCCGGGTTGTAAAATAAAGCTGATCGAACGAAGTTTTGACCATTTGGCCGTTTTACAAAACGTCGGATTTTACAATCTGCATACGACATGGACCTTTAGTAGTCAAAGGGTTAACGTTTATTCCTAGATCTTCGAGGACCTGAAACGTAGCAGGACGCCTCCTGCGTGTCCCCAGCTTCGTCTGGACCGAGGACTCTCATCTGCAGGAATCCCGGATCGTCCTCGGTCCTGAGATCTCCTTCGGGCGCAGATTCGGGGAATGGAAAGGCTTCGGCTCTTCCGATAAGGAGAATCGATCCACCTCCAAGGCTGATCGCGACTTGAAATAACGATGCAAGGTCAGTTTGCGTCATCCCGTGGAAATATCTCCCGTGTCCTGGGACTTCTTGAGGCCCGACTTACCCTGGGTGTTGGGCCTCCTGAAGAAGGTCCTCGAGGTCCCTCTCATCTTCCCGAAAATACCCGAGAATCCGGGACATTTAGTGCCGACTGCCGGGAGGACTTGCGATTATTTCAAAATTATTCCGAATTTAAGAAACAGTCCCGCGGCCCATTGTTTCTTTTTCCTTTTCTCGGATAGACTTTCGGCGTCGAGTTGGAAATCCTTGGAGGTTTTCATGATTTTCCAGAAATTATTCCCGATCTTTTCGCCGCCCTTTGAAATTCACTCCGAGTCGTGTTTCTGGATATTCGATTTAATTGCATTGTTAAATATCGCTTCTTCACGGAAAACTACTTCTCCTTGCTTATTGTTTATTTCTTAATTGGGCATAGAACTTCTCCTAATAATTTTTTTAAAACAATTTCACCTATGCGAGGACATTTCGAGAACCTTATCGACTTTTAAAAATCCTCGAAACTATCCTTTACGATGCTATCTGAACATTGCTTATACTTTTCACATCATTAATAAATTAAGGACCATTACTGCAAATTTGTTTTAAACAATTTAAATTATGCGAGGACTTTTCAAGGACCTCATCGACATTTAAAACCCTGAAAATGATCCTTTACGATGCATCTAAGATGCTTTCTCAACGGTACTCAGACTTTTCACATCATTAATAAATTAAAGACCATTTCTGCTAATTTGTTTTAAACAATTTAAATTATGCGAGGACTTTTCAAGGACCTCATCGACATTTAAAACCCTGAAAATGGTCCTTTACTATGCATCTAAGATGCTTTCTCAACGGTACTCAGACTTTTCACATCATTAATAAATTAAGGACCATTTCTGCTAATTTGTTTTAAACAATTTCAGTTATGCGAGGACTTTTCAAAGACCTCATCGACATTTAAAACCCTGAAAATGATCCTTTACGATGCATCTAAGATGCTTTCTCAACTGTACTCAGACTTTTCACATCATTAATAAATTAAGGACCATTACTGCAAATTTGTTTTAAACAACTTCAGTTATGCGAGGACTTTTCAAGAACATCGCCGACTTCTCTCGAGCGTATCCGGCCTCGAAAACTGGTTTGGGAACCCACAGAAAGCACTGGTCCGCCCAGAAGGACCGGGGCATCAAGTCCGTCAATTTTCGCCCTTATCGTCCCCTTTCTTCCCTCGGGACCCCCCGAATAATTTTCCCCTCGTTCCCTGATGTTTTCCACGGGTTTTATACGATCCCGATTGGCGATTCTCCGAGGAACACGAGTCTGGGAAATTAATGTGCGAGCGCTCGCGTGGCTCGGCCGTGACTGAGAGCCGTAACGCGCTTTCACTCGGCGATGCTAAGGTGCATTCTCACTTATAGTTCGTTCAACGTAATTCAGGTCCTCCGTATCTGATAATACCCGAAAAAAAAATTATAAATAAATAATTAATACGAGGAATCATTTTAGAACGTATTTCTCAGAGCAGGCGCGCTTGCCTGCGACTTTGGAATTTTCATGAGGAATATTTATGAATCGTTCATAATTTTTATATCGTTCGTTTATTATAATCGTTCATATTTCGATGTTGCGAAATTAAGCGCAGGATTCTGAAGATTGGACGCGAAATTCTGAATGTTTAGGAATTTTTCTTGTTATTGTCTGTACACTATTTTAATAGGGAGTTGATTGTTAGTTATAGTTCTTTTATTGTTATATGAGGGTAAAGCCTTGAATTAATGTAAGGGGAAAATCTTGAGATTAAATCCGAGTGATGTCCTGTTAAGTACCTCGATTTACAGCAAAAATTATTAGGATATTTATGAATTTTTTAAATAATCTTTGTAGAAACATTTAGACATTCATGGATTACCCGTGACTATTGTTACATTAGAATTAGCCTTGGATGAAGCACAAGGAGAAAATGTTTCATTAAAAACTTAATTGAGAAATGCCACTTGGTTAAACGCTTCGATTTAATATGCGAAATGCATGAGAATCCTCTACAAAAGTTCTAATAATTTTTACTCATGGCTCTTGAAATTCACGAATTGCAAGTGCTTATTAATACACACGAATTGGCCTTGAACGAAGTATGAGGAGAAAATGTTTCAGGAGAGAAACCGAGCACTACCGACATCTGCAGATATCTCAGTACAGGCAGTGACTTTACCGACCTTATAGGTACACTTTATTCACTCTGTACAGAGTACTTCAAGTTATACGGAATTAATTTCCTTTTTACATTTGACTCTTCACAATGACCTAAAAGTGATTTAATTAAGCCCGGATTTAAAATGCTTCTGTAATCTTCGATTACACGGAAATGCCTTTTCTTTAATTATGTAGATAAGATTATTTATGTCTTAAATATTCCGAGCGTACACGTCATGCGCAAGTGCATTGTAAAAAGTGCAATTATCCATATATACGGCTATGAAATAGTCGCCTTTTATTTATGTTCGTGTTATTTTCAACAATTTCGTATATCCTGATAGATTTCATTTGTAATTCACTTATTTTGGGAATAGATTTAGGATGATTTTCTTTGAAATTAATTTTCTATGGTTTTATATCATATCGCAATTTTTCTTTAATTCGGTTTTAAACCATTCTCGCGGATGAAATTGATTTTGTATGGGAAGAATTTAAAATTCTTGAAGCCATTCGATGGTTACAAGCAAGTCCGTAATCATACTTACGATGACATCAGCACGTACGTAAAAGCAATTACGCACGTGCATACGTGCACGTACATTAAGTATTACAAGCACACGCGATAAGTGCAAACTATTCTTCAGTACTGTTAAACGAGAATTCTTATTCACGTTCAATTTACTCTTGTTGAGTAAATATATGTTAAAAATTATTTAAATCATTTTTCTATACGTTCATTATTACATTTATTGTTTTTTTTCTCTCAAGTGAAGCGATATTAGTATGCAAATAAACACGTATATGTATATACACTTGATACCACGTGACGAAAATAATAGAAGTACGTATTTAAATACTATTTACTTTTTGATACACAGCTTTCAATGACTTTCTATAGAAAGATGCAATTGATTTGAATATATAAAAAGAAATCGAATAGATATATGTATAATAGGTCTAATTACACTTTTATTCTTTTCATTTGCACCACAATATTTTACATAACCGCCCAAAAGTTGTTAATAAAATCATTTCGTCACGTCTATCAAATACTTGATTGTTCATATAATAACCATATTCTATGGTTGAGCCAATAAAAGTTTTATTGATTCAACCAAATATTTTTCAACACAAGTCATCATGTTCGCAAGAAAGGTACACATGTCCGTCATTGTACCAAATGATTAACAAAAACTCTGACCTAGTGATTATCTGCGATGTTTAGCCTGGTTATAATATTGGGGGTGATTTACCAAAATATTTCATGCAACTAATACAATTTATTCACCCAAAAGTCTTGTCACGATATCCAAATATTTAGTTATACGTATAATAACCATATTCCACGATTGAACGGAAAAAAAAAAAAAAGAAATTGTTTTGAACTAATTAAATATTTTTCTGCTTGTAGTCCTGATTTATAGTCTTTGCGAGTGCAATAATTTCCGATTGAGAAATTAACGTGAAAAGCAATTAACCTCTTCACCAACAATATCACGTGAGAGACGTCCCTAGTAGCATAGAATAATTTCTAAATATTTGTTTGTGATCTTCGCTAAATATCTCAAGCGACAGATTTTTTAAGATTTCTTGTAGGTTTCATTCGAAGATATCCGAAATATTTGTTGAAAATCTCATTGACATATTCAGTTTCAATCATTTATAAACATATATAGAAATTATATTTTTTTAATTAATGAACGTGTAATAAAAAATACATTTCTTTACTTCACGACTATTGTCCGACCCCTCATTTGGTATCAAAGAAACACGAGAAATTTGTCTAATATTTTCGTCCCGCTATTTCATTATAGGAGCAAAACGTGTGATTTTGATTTTAAGTATTTTTAAAACGTTTACAATGTATTCGGCGGATAATATTTAAAAAATACTTGTATTAAAATGAACGAAATATTTTGTATATCTGGTAGAAAAAGTATTATGAAAACACGTGGAGCTAATATTATATAAATATTATAGGGATAATATTCTAAAGTAAACGTTTGACAAATATTTCAAATGTCTGGTATTGGCAAAATGTACGATATTCGTTAAATATATAGAAAATATAGGAGAAATATTTTGTGCTACTAGGGGTGGTATATCAATGGGGTCAAATGTAAAGAAAACGTATGAGAGACGTCTGAGAATTTGAACGTTCAGCCAAAGTGTGAAAAAGCCCGATGTATGACCGACATTTTTTTTGCTTATGGCACGCGCTATTGGAATTTAAATCGTAAGGCAAGGGGTTAATAAAGTAAGGTATTGTATATCCCATTCGATACAAGGAAACTAACAATGCTCGATGGGAGTCTCTCGTATCAGAAGAGAGAAGCGAAATCCTATTCTTTTCACACGTGAGACGACATCGGGTACGCACGTAAGTGCGATTACGTACGCGGTACATGGCGATGAAAACATCAGAGGGAATAAGACTTTTACCGTGGCAAAGGTACGCGATCGCCATGCCGATTGCCGAGGAGCCGAATGCCGTAACGCAAAAATCCCAGGGAGGTTTCACAAGAGCGTTTCTTCCTCGGAAAACTGGACAATTGCCGGAGAAAGAAACAATCCGATTCCCCAACCTCACCGATGCGTTTTACAAGCCATCGTTGCAAGTCGAAACAAATAAACGAAAGTAATCCCCAAAGTAACGAAGTAAACTTAAGGTGACGTGAAACACGTCGAGGAACGTGACCGACATCGGTAGAAAAGGTTTTTCTAAATACCTACGTTGTCGACGTTTGTATTTATATCGACAGCCGTGTTGAATTATATTGAGTATTGTACTAAATGGCATACTTCATCTGTCGTTTCCGTACAATAATTATGAAGAAATCTAAGTAAAACTCCAGAAATCCCTGAATTCATGGTTTCTGAGGCCCTAATTGACTGCAGAGGGACCCCCTGCGCCATCTGTTATTTTTCGTGTCAATTAAATGTTCACTCCGAGGCCTCGTATTCCCATCGTTTTAGCATAGAAGCGCCCACAACACTTTTTTTGCCTTTATCCCGTTCAAATGCGAGTTTATCGATTACCAGAGTGTTTTAAATTGTCGTAAAATTGTCCTGACCCTTTCGGTTCTCATATCAGAGCCTTCGATTATTGTATATTGATCGAAATATGAGAGCTCGACGGCATTTTGGTTCTGGTCTGGGTTGATTTAAAAAATTAAAAAAAAATTCAAATTTTCAATGTGTCAGGACAATTCTTAGATGATCAGGAGTGATGTGTCAAAATTTCGGACAGTTTGGTCTAATACCCTTAAAAAAAAAAAGTGTTGTATTCGAATCGACTGATTTGAAGGGGGTTTCACTTTACCTTAAATATTATCATATTCATTTGCTCTCTTCGAGAAATTTTCTCATGAGATGTTTCATGCGTTTTGTGTAGCAAAATTGATCCCACGACCTGGCAGAGTTTCGCGCCAAGTGCACACCGTGACCCATGAGTATGCAATAGCGACGTTAATTCCCGACACTCGATGAGGCACATCGCCTCCGAAATCCGAGGAAAAAGTCCGAAAGGAGAGAAACTCGCTCGGTGAAATGCTCGATCCTACGAGACTAGCATAAGTTATGAGGCTGCTATGGGAGACAATGCGCTCATTATTCGGGGAAAAAGAAAAAGGAGTTCCTCGAGGCAATCCTCCTCGGCGTATCCTTCGGTTTTTCCCCGTCACGTTATATACATTTCAATTGTCCACTTCGATATCCCTTTCTACGCCTTGTAATCACTCTCGCGAGGGGACAATTACTGTCACGTGATCTCCGAAGGCCACGTTTTTTAAACAGAGATTTTCCTCGCATATTTTATTGCTCATTTTTACATACACCCGTCCCTCAATTTACACGGAATATCCATTCCACGTGGATTCGTTTTCGCCAGGAAAAACTGCAAAACCTAAAAATCAAACCTGTGCATACCTAATAACCGCATATATAGTTAATAATAATGAAAGAAGACTGCGAGTACATCTCGGTGATTACAAGATTGAAGAAATCTTTTAAACCAAACTCGAATCACTATCTCTTTACATTATTCTAAACAATGTATTAGTCTCCGATTTCCTCTACTTATATTTCCAGATATCGTGATATTTTGGCGAGTAGGGTACTTTGTATCTATTTTCTCCGTTATATCTTACGTTAACTTATCTTCTCCATTGCCTATACACCATTAATCACGATTCACAATTTTATATCTTACGAATTAATTAGATGCACGAATTAGAATGCGTTTGGCGCGAAACTCAGTCGAGACTATTTGCTTATCTGCGTCGCATAATGCATGGATTATATTTTGACAATAATTTAGGCCTGAAATACCCTGAGAAAGAAGTGTCATTGAACCAAAGAAATATTCCGAATAATATTTAACATTATATTACATTAATAATAATTCTGGATAATTAGTTAACCTAAATAAACTCGAATAAATCGGATGCAACGTTTATCCGGAATTATGACAATTTATTGGAGTCAAATAAATTATCATAATTCTAATAAGCAAATTATCTCTTCGGTTAAATGAATTCTTTTTCTCAGGGTTCAGTTATTAACTTACTTAAGGTGAAGTGAAACACGTCGAAGAACTTGATCGACGTCGATAAAGAAGAAGATAAAGAAGAAGAAGTCGTTTCCGTACAATAAATAACAAGAAATCGAGGTAAAACTTCAGAAATCCCCGGGATTCATGGTTTCTGAGGCCCTAATTGATTGCAGAGGACCCCCTACGCCATCTGTGATTTCCAGGTCAATTAAATTTTCACTCCGAGACCTCGTATTCCCATCATTTTAGCATAGAAGCGCATACAACACTTTTTTTTTACCTTTATCTCGTTCAAATACGAGTTTATCGATTACCAGAGTGTTCTAAATTGTCGTAAAATTTTCCTGACCCTTTCGTTTCTCATATCAGAGCCTTCGATAATTGTATATTGATCGAAATATGAGGCTAAGTTAAAAATTAAAAAAAAAAATCCAAATTTTGAATGCGTCAGGACAATTCTTAGATGATCAGGAGTGACGTGTCAAAGTTTCGGACAGTTTGGTCTAATACCCTTAAAAAAAAATATTGTATTCGAATCGACTGATTTGAAGGGGGTTTCACTTCACCTTAAGGATCTATTTTTATAAATTCTCGTTAATGTACTCACCAGAAGAGAAGGAATTTCGTTTCGTAATCCTGGCAGGACTCTTTTTCGAGGCCTTCGAGCGTTGTCTTCTCACCTTCCTGGACCACCTTTGGGCGAATTTCTTCTTGCCAGGTGTCTGTATCTCCCCGCTTCTAACACTACAAAAAAGATAAATGTACAACATCACAAAAGGGATGAATTTCCGGTAAATTTGATTACCGTATATTATGCAGAAAGTCTCTTCTAAACGTAAGTTGATAACGTATAAAGACCGTTATCAACCCAGGTAGCCGGAAAGTACGACGTCCTTTCTAACAACGGGACCTTTACAGTTTCTTCCGATCATGCGAACCGTATCAAGAATGGAGAAAATTGCAGCTGCAACTGCAGTCCAATAAACCGTAACGTAATTCCATCGAGGAACGTTCCACGTGGCGAGATTTCACCTTGTGCGATACCGCTGAATCGTCACGCCTGATTTTTACTAAAATCGAATTCTTTTAAACATTTAGCGGTAGAAAAATAACTAACTAACGTTTCCTATCTGCATTCTAAATAAACAATTAAATAGCAGTAAATAAATAACAAATTAGAGGTTAATACTAAATTAATTATTACACCGTAGTATTTAATCCGGCGCACACGCACGCCAAAATTTTTGTTTTTAGCTCGAACGACGCAAGATATGGAAAAAAGTTTCTAACGAAAGATTTGGAGAATGATATTCTCAACAACTTTTTCTTGAAGAATTTCTCCTTAAGGCGTACCTTTGAATGAGAAAATCGCGATTACACTTCAGTCTTCAAGGTCTCACGTAACCTAACCTCATAATAGATAACTCAATGATGGTAGCCTGATAAAACCAGTAGAATCGCCACTTGGAGCCCGAAATTTCCATTTTTCACTTAAACGAGGCATAATGTGAGAAAATGTTTCCAACAAAAGATTCGGAGAACAGTATTCTAAGCAACTTTCTCCTGAAAAATTTCTCTCTATCGCATACTGTTCTTAGTTTTCTCCGAGGAAAACCTATAAAGGGTTCTCCAAGCAAGAGAGAGAAGTTCTTTCAGGACGTCGAGCTCTGCACCGACTAAAGGAGCAAGGACACTCTCTCACCGTGGTCCATTTCTTCCAGGACCTCGTCCCTGTCCTGGGAGAGAGCTGGACGCATCCTCCAGGTCCTCCCACTCGGATTCCTTTCCGTTAGAGGACGATCCAAGTTGCGATCCACCGCTAGATCCTGCGTAAAGGCTGTTGACCCTTTCCTGGCAGGACTGGGAAGGCCTCACGTCGTCGTAGAGGATCTGCTCCCGATCCTGACGCTCCTCCACCGTGGAATAATCGTTCCCAATGGCGAGGTACTGGTCTTCAGGGTCCTCCTCAGGTATCTTGGAGACACCCTGAAGACCCTCGGACATCTTCACGACCCCCTGAAGATCCCCAGACCTTCTGGAGACACCCTGAAGACCGGAATCGAGGACGACCTCCTCCTTCGTAGGAGTCTTCGAGGCCACTCGAGGACTCTTCTCGCTCGTCTCTTCCAGGATTTCTGAACTCCTGGGCAGCACGTCGTCGTAGACCTTCTCCTCTTCAGGGTCGTCCAGGTTTCCTGGACCCTTTTTCACAGATTTTGGGGAACATCCAAGTACCTGAGGGTTTTTATTCTCACTAGAATTGATCCCTTCCGCGGATTTGAAGGACCTGGGCAGCACGTCGTCGTAGATCTTGTCCTCTTCAGGGTCCTCGAGACTGCCTGGAGGTCTTGGGGGTGATTCCTGGTACTGGGGTTTTTTATTCTCCGTTGAGGTGGCTTCTTTCGGAGATTCGAGGGATCTCGGTAGCACGTCGTCGTACACCTCGTCTTCTTCAGGGTGGTCCTCAGGGTGGTGAGAATCTCCTGGGGACTTCCTATCCTCCTTCTGGGACCGGGGACCGATGTCGTCGTACAGGTCCTCCTTGGAGTCGGCTCTGAAGAGGTCCTGTCAATTTTATAAAAATTAACATCTGCATTATTCTATAATTATTCCGAACTTCGCTAACGAAACCGATGAAAAAGAGATCAAAGCGAAGTCGAGGCGAGCGTAAAAGGTTTTGCTGTTACGGAAAGATGGACGATTAAATTTCTCGAGGAGAAAACTCGAGGATGATTTCCACTTATGAATATTTCCGAGCCAGGATGGTAATTACGGCAGGTGTGTCGCATCCCAAACGCACGAGACGACACGTCGAGGAAACTTTCTTTCTTGGAAGAGATCGAAAAAGTCTCCGGTCTTCGCGACGATCGTTTTTCACCCGACAATTGATCACCTCGGAATTTATATTTTATAGTTCACTTCATTTCCACTATTGAAACTGCCCATAAGAAAAAAAGAAGCTTAATGGAAACCCACGTTTAGGAATTTGTCAAAAGAAAACCCTCTTCAAGATTCCCTCTTTCAAGTTTTGCGCAAATTTAAGAGTGCTTCAGGTGATTGATTTGTTTGATTGTTACACTTTGCATTTTATAAATGATAAAAAATAAATTATACTTCGTGAAGGTTTTTCCCAGGCAGTTAACTGCTAGAATTGTTACTCTAATATATTTTAAATTGTCAAATAAATTATCATAATTCTAATAAGCAAATTATCTCTTCGGTTAAATGAATTCTTTTTCTCAGGGTTCAGTTATTAACTTACTTAAGGTGAAGTGAAACACGTCGAAGAACTTGATCGACGTCGATAAAGAAGAAGATAAAGAAGAAGAAGTCGTTTCCGTACAATAAATAACAAGAAATCGAGGTAAAACTTCAGAAATCCCCGGGATTCATGGTTTCTGAGGCCCTAATTGATTGCAGAGGACCCCCTACGCCATCTGTGATTTCCAGGTCAATTAAATTTTCACTCCGAGACCTCGTATTCCCATCATTTTAGCATAGAAGCGCATACAACACTTTTTTTTTACCTTTATCTCGTTCAAATACGAGTTTATCGATTACCAGAGTGTTCTAAATTGTCGTAAAATTTTCCTGACCCTTTCGTTTCTCATATCAGAGCCTTCGATAATTGTATATTGATCGAAATATGAGGCTAAGTTAAAAATTAAAAAAAAAAATCCAAATTTTGAATGCGTCAGGACAATTCTTAGATGATCAGGAGTGACGTGTCAAAGTTTCGGACAGTTTGGTCTAATACCCTTAAAAAAAA
>NW_019394573.1:0-74269 GCF_000612105.2 Orussus abietinus | reverse complement strand
TGACACTAGCGCGTGCCTGATGCTCCGCACTCGTCGCTTCGAAACAACAATGTACTTTAACACGTTCCCTGCCAGACCGTTTATTGAAGACTTTTCGTTCAGGCCGCGTGGGGCGTATACGCCCCACGATCAAATGAGCGCATCAGCAATAGTATTAAGATGCCCATAATTGACTGCATAATGAATTTTTAAAAAATTCTTCATTTTACAATGATAATACCAAATGGCTTGAACGGAAAGTTCAGCGTGGGGCGCATACGCCCCACGCGGCAGGGAACGTGTTAATCTCATTGTTTTCATCTTTCGCCGACTCGTGCGATTCACGTCGTTCACGACTCGCATATTCAGTGTTTACCGATGTATTGAAATTTTGCTAATTACCATTGTTTGACCGTGAGCCGGAATATTTTCAGAACAAATGTTTTGCAATAAAATTACCAATGTAGGGGACAAATATTTCAATTGAATTCTTTAGGTTCAGAAGGATCCTCGAGAGTTTTTTCGGTGGATAGGGATGGAAGCATGCTTTTTTCATTTCGAGATTCGTTATCGTCATTCTCGGCTTCTGTCTCGATAGCGCTGGAACTTGACTCTCGGTAGGTTACGGGTGCTAATTGTCTACGTGTTCGTGTGGGAGATAAGATAGCTTGACGTGCGATGTGCTGAGGTGGTTTATACTCAGGATCTTCATCGTAGGGTAAAATTGGTAAGGAATTAACCGTTGATCGTTTGCGAAAATATTTCTTGGTTCTGCGAATGTTTGGTCGAAATTCGATATCGTCTGTGTCAGTTTCGGAGGAAGAGTCGTTGTAATTATGGCGAAAATTTCGATGAGAAAAATTAACTAGAAAAGAGACAACCGGATTCCTAGATAGAGCATCTGTGTTTAAATTTGTTTTTCCAGATTTGTATATGACGGTGTATTCAAAGTCCGCTAATTTTAATTTCCAACGCATTAATCGTGAACTAGGGTCTTTTACTGAATGTAGCCATACGAGAGGTCGATGGTCAGTTACCAAAACGAATTTTCGTCCGTAGAGATAAGGTCGAAAATATGCCACTGCGTATATTATGGCTAGGCATTCCTTTTCGGTAGTAGAATAATTTCTTTCAGCAGAATTTAATGTTCGAGATGCGTAAGCAATGGGCAAGTCTTGTCCAATTTTTCATTGACTTAATATGGCTCCAACTGCATAGTCGGATGCATCGGTAGTTACTACGAATGGTTCGTTGAAATTTGGAAATTGAAGAATTGGTTCATTGCATAATTTTTCTTTTAAATTATCAAAACTTTCTTGTTGTTTTGCTGTCCAAATAAATTTAACGTCTTTCTTTAGTAAATCTGTCATAGGTTTAGCTATTTTGGAAAAGTCTGGAATAAAGCGTCTGTAATAACCTGCTAGTCCGAGAAATTGTTTTATGTTTTTAGCGTTTTTCGGAACAGGGAAGTTTCTTACAGCTGTTAATTTAGAAGGGTCCGGACGAACTCCATTGGATGTAATAATGTGTCCTAAATAAGTTACTTCTTTTCAACGTTAAACCATGTTCCTTTAATCTATTAAGCAAATTCTTAATTTTAACGTCGTGTTCTTGGGGCGAAGATGCGTATATTACACTATCATCCAAGTAAACGAAAAGTTCGGTTCCCTGTAATCCTGTTAATACTTGATCCATTAACCGTTGAAAAGTTGCGGGCGCATTCTTGAGTCCGAATGGCATTCGAGTGTATTCGTAATGTCCGTTGGGGGTTGTAAATGCAGTTTTAGCACGATCTTTGGGATCCATGCGTATTTGGTGGAAACCGCTTGCTAGATCGAAAACTGATAAATATTTCGCGCCTCCCATGCGATCCAATATTTCAGTGATACAGGGTAATGGATAACTGTCGCCAATAGTTTTTTCATTTAGGGCTCGAAAATCTATGACCATGCGCCAGCGTTTGTTTTCCTTAGAATCGGGTTTCTTAGGGACAATCCACAAGGGTGAATTGTACGGGGAACTTGAAGGTTGAATAATGTCGTTTCCTATTAAATTTGCTATTTGTTTCTTAATTTCCTCTTGGTGGATAGGTGGGTATCGGTACTGTTTTGTATGTACTGGATTGTCATCCATAGTGGGGATCGAATGTGTGATGGTTTTAGACATTCCTAATTTATCTCCAGCCAAATGGAAGCAATCTGGGAATTCATGTACAATCTGTAAAACGTGGTTTTTCTCATCCGGATTTAAGTGATCTAATTTCAAAATGTTTTTGATGTTTTCCGTACGCTGACGAGTATCAGTGATAGTATTTTGCTGAGTGTCGGTGTCAAATTCATCATCCGAGAAATAAAAGAAATCGCAAGGAGTTAGATACTGTGGTAGTATTTCGATGTCGATGTCTTCCTCGGTTGTATTGGTAGCGAGTACGTGACAAAATCCGTTAGATACAGTTACGACTGCTTCTCCTGTATATACTCCTCTAGGAGAGGGTACTCTTGGTAGATATCCTTCTTCTAATTCGGAATTTATGACGGGGAATTTTATTTGTTGCCTAGTTCGAGCTCTGATTGTTTGTTTGATTTCGGAAAATTCGTCCTGCAGTTGATCGAATTCGCTTATGTTGTCAAAAGTTAAAGGTCTAATGGGTTCACTAGCAATTACCATAGTGTTTAGATTATATGAAATTTCGGCTTTTTCTTAGGTTAGGTATGCATTTCCGAGTAATCCGTCACATGATAGTACGGATTCTTCCATGACATAGAAGGTTGCTTTGCAATGGCCCATTGAAAGGGTGGTAGTATCTAGAGCTGATGTCATATTTCCGGTGATACCTCTAATGGGAAGTTTTTCGGTCGAAGTCATGGGTGCTAAATCGCTTAAGGCTTCGAGATGGACAATATTCACGGAGGAATCACTGTCTATGACAAAAGTTCCTTGACCGCCTTTTAATTCGGGCGCTCGAATCGTGATTCTAGGTGATGGTGCTTTTCCGACCATGCATTCTGGTTGCTTATCTTTGAGTCCGCGAATGTCACGTTTCGGGGATTGGGATAGCGCTCGCCTCGTTGGAGACTCGGCGAGCGCCTTCGGCGTTTAAATGGTCTGATCTTCGAGGGCTCATATTTCTTATGGGAGTAGAATTCCTTAACCAGTTAGCTGTGTTTGACGAGTATACTCGTCATGAAAACACACGTTTCAAATAGGTCGACACAGTTAACTGGTTAATGTTTCTTTAGATGGTGGACCGTGTGAGGGAGATCGAGAGCGGAAATCCGAAGGTGGATTGCAATACCCGTAATGAGATGGGTTTCTGCAGTTCCTGCAATAGGTTATAGGGTTTCTTTCTGATTGGGGTTGAAGGTCAGGAGTGGGACTCCTTGAACGCATGGGCCTAAAATTCCGTTGATTATCAATTCGAGGTGGTGAAGGCGTACGAGGTGGAAATTGTTTTTCTATTTCGTTAATCAGGGTGTGAAGTGTACTCGAATTACGGTCATTCCTTGAGTACCGTGGTGTAGGTGATCTAGACCTACGTTGGTGTAGAAACTTCGCAAGGGCTTGTGCGAGCTCGTCTTCGGAGGGCAATAACGGTAGTTACTGATGCGGCGAACTGTACACGTGCTCCGGCCCGGGACTAAAGTCCCGGTCGTAGTGTGAGCGTTCGTATTAGTGTCTCGGATATCTATCTGTTCCGTACGCGATTTATTAGACCGCGTGGGGCGAGATCTTGACCGAACTTAAATCCGATCGGGATCCGCGAAATGAAGTTGTTCTAATTATCGTTCACGCGAGTGAATAAAACTAACGAGTATCCGTCTTGGATCGCGGACTAGCGCAAGAAGTTAGCTTACTAGTCTAGAGAGGCTGTCAAGTATGACGAGCCTAGCCGTGAGAGAGCCGTAAAAGCCGTGATTAGCCGAAATAGCCAAAATGAAGCCGTGAAGGAGCGTCCCGATGACGTCCTGAGTTAACCGAAGCCTGAGTTGAACTGTTCTTCTTGGTTGTTAACCAAGACGCTTCCCCTGCGTCTTGCCTTCGGGTGGGGAGCAACATTATCACCGAGTGAGTTTCCGATCGCAGGGTAGTTCGCAGAAGTGCGCCCATAAATTCCCTAAAGAGGGTTGCTTAAAACTCCGTAGAATTTTTCAAGCACGTCTCCGTCACCAAACAATAAACCAGTAAAGAGGCCCTCGCTGAGTTTAACCCTCCTCGAGGACTCTCTCCGATTTACGTCGGTCATTGGAGATAACTTATGGCCGCCCTTACCCAAAAGACAGCCAAATTCGGAAAACCCTCGAGCGACATGTGCGGTCCAGGCGGACGGACTTTCTCCGCGGAGCGTATCCTAAACATTCCGCCCGCCTCGTCATTACGACGAATTAATAACCCTGAGAGAATTATGCCTTATCCTAGCCTAATCCTAATCCTTAGCCTTAGTGTCCTTAGTTTCAGTGTCCTTAGCCTTAGTGTCCTTAGTCTTATTGTCTTTAGCCTTATTGTCCTAATGCACCGCCCGCCATGCAGTGTCCTCAAGCTCACGCTCTTGTCGTTATATCCTCCGGTAGGAGGCACAGTTTCACTACCGGTCGTTTGAGCGTTGAGTCCCGTGTGCGTACTGTCACAACCCGTACTTCACCGTCGGGTCCCGGGTGGGTCTCGACGATCCGGACCAGCGGCCACTTGGTCGGTGGCAAGCGCTCGTCCTTGAGCAGCGCCATGTCGCCAACCCGGACCGGGGTGGACCGCGTCTTCCATTTACTCCTTGTATGGAGGTCCCGCAGGTACTCCCGAGACCATCGATCCCAGAAATGCTCATACATCCGTCTCAGTAGTTGCCACCGACTGAGACGGTTCATCGAGACCTCTAGGAGGGAGGGTTCGGGCACCGTTGTCAGCGGGGCCCCGATCAGCAGATGTCCTGGGGTCAGCGCGGTCAAGTCCTCTGGATCGTCCGTGAGCTCCCGTAGTGGCCGGGAGTTGAGGCAGGCCTCTACCTGCGTGAGGAAGGTGGCGAACTCCTCGTACGTGAGTGTCGCCTCGCCGATCACTCGCCGAAGGTGGTGCTTGACGGACTTCACCCCAGCCTCCCATAGTCCCCCGAAGTGTGGAGCCGCTGGTGGGTTGAAGCGCCACCTGGCGCCATCGTTCGCCAAGGTGGCTACGATGTCCTGCCTCTCCTTGGCCGAGGCTTTAAACATGGCGGCCAGCTCCCTGTCCGCCCCGATGAAATTTGTCCCTTGATCGCTGTACAGGGTATCACAAATTCCCCGCCGTGCGGTGAATCTCCTGTACGCCGCGAGGAACCCTTCACTGGAGTAGTCCGAGACCACCTCCAAGTGAACGGCCCGGGTTGCCAGGCAGACGAAAAGGGCGATGTACCCCTTGTACGTCCGCTGTCCTCGCCCCTTGCTCGTCCGCAGCTGCACCGGCCCCGCGTAATCCACCCCTGTGTGCAGGAACGGGCGAGCTGGACGCACCCGTGCTGGTGGAAGCGATCCCATGAGCGGCGTCGTGAGTGCCGCTCGTTGCCTCAGGCAGGCGATACACCGGTGGATGTATTGCCGTACCCTGGTACGCCACCCTACGATCCAGAAGGTCCACCGCAGGTAGCCCAGTGTCATTTGCGTCCCTCCGTGCAGTACAGCCCTGTGCGCCTGGCCGATGACGAGGGTTGCGAATCGGTGCTTTCCCGGGAGGAGGATCGGGTGCTTCTCGTCATACGCGAGAAGCGAATGTTGCAGGCGGCCTCCAACTCGCAGCATCCCTTGATCATCTAAAAAGGGACCGAATTTTAGTATGGCGCTCTTCAGTGATACTCCCTTCTTCCCCTGGAGACGCCCGATCTCATCCGGGAAGCCTTGGAGCTGCGCGATCCGGACCCAGTGTCGACGGATCTGAGCAAGCTCCTCCGGGGTCAATGGTCCCTTCGCACGGTCGTCAGCTGACCGCCGGCAATTTGTCCCGAAGCGATGACACCAGGCCGTAACCCGCAGCAACCTGTGCAGGGTGGAAAACCTTGCCAGCAGGTCCGTGGCAGGTACCTGGCCGAGGTTGACGCCGACAGGTGCCGGCCGGGCCTCCAGGTCGGTCGGTTCGACCGTTACGTTGGCGCCGGGCCATAAAGTTGGGTCCCCGGTAAGCCAGGTCGGCCCACTCCACCACAGATGATGTTCTCGTAGTTCGCGTGGCGTCAGGCCTCGCGTGGCGCAGTCTGCTGGGTTCTCCTCGCCTGGGACGTGATGCCACTCTGACCCCGGCAGCGCGGTCTGGATCTCTCCTACGCGATTCGACACGAACGTCTTCCATTGCGATGCGTGTCCCCGTAACCAGGCCAAGACGATGGTCGAGTCGGTCCAGAGGTGGATTGGTACCGACTCCAATCGTAGGGTCCCCCTCAGATGGCGTACCAGACGGGCGAGGAGAGCCGCACCGCACAGCTCCAGGCGTGGAAGCGACACCCTTTTGACCGGCGCAACCTTTGTTTTTGCCGTCAACAGGGTAACCTGGGCCGCGCCACCTCCCTTGGTGACGCGCAGGTATACAGCCGCCGCGTAGGCTCGTTCCGAGGCGTCGGAGAAGCCGTGCAGCTCGCACTGCGTGGTCAGCTCGACGGACGTCGCCCCGATCCACCGAGGGATGGATATCGCCTCGATATCCACCAGTTGCCCCCGGAACGCCTCCCAAGCCGTGGATTCCGCCGGCGGGATCGGCTCGTCCCATCCGGTCCCTGTGAGCCACAGCCGCTGCAGGATTACCTTCGCGGTCACCACGACCGGCGCCAGCCACCCTAGGGGGTCAAAGAGTCGGGCTATGTCCGACAGCACCGCCCTCTTCGTCCACCGCCCACAGGATGGTTGCGGATGTACCTGGAACCTGAAATGGTCATTAGCGGGTTGCCATCTCAGCCCCAGCATCCTTAGCGTGGTGTCCTCCTGCAACTGGAGCTCCACTCCCGTCTCCCGAAGTTCGGGGGGTACGCCCGCTAGCACAGCGGTCTGATTGGATGTCCATTTCCTCAGGGTGAACCCTCCTGAGGCCATGAACCCTTGAAGCTGCTGCCGTCGGTCGACGGCCCCTTCCACCGTGTCTGCTCCCGAGAGGACGTCATCCATATAGAAATCCTCCCGGACGATTGCCGAACCCAGCGGGTATTGAGCCTCCTCGTCTTGGGCTAATTGCCGCAAGGTACGAATGGCCAGGTAGGGCGCACAAGCGGTACCGTAAGTAACGGTCCGCAAGCGATACGTCGCTACCTGAGTGGCACCCTCCGCCCGCCATAGCACCCGCTGGAATTCACAGTCGTCCGGGTGAGTCCAGATTTGCCGAAACATCTTCTCGATGTCGGCCGAGAAGACGACTGGGTGTCGTCGCCAACGTAGTAGGACGTCGCTCAGTTCGGCCTGGAGTTTGGGCCCCGCATGCAGTAAGTCGTTGAGCGACTTCCCATTCAGCGCTGCGTGCGAGGCATTGAACACGACCCTCAGCTTAGTGGTCGTGCTCGAGTCCTTTATGACCGCGTGGTGCGGCAGGTAGTACCCCCGAATTCCGCCCGCCGTCGGTCCCATGTGCCCTAGTCGGATGTATTCCTCCATAAATTGGCGGTATGACTCCGCCATCCCAGGATCGGTAATGAACCGTCGTTCATTACGCTCGTACATCCGCATCGCACCGTATCGCGAGGTGCACAAGTCCGTTGTCGGGGAGGTCTTAAACGGTAGCCGGACCACGTACCGTCCATCCCCGTCCCTTCTCACCGTGCGGGCGTAGTGATCCTCGCAGGCGGTCTCCTCAGCGGTGAGGCTGTACTGGCGGGTGGGAGCCTCCTCTAACTCCCAGAACCGCTGCAGCGCCTTGTACAATCCTTTCTGCGAGGTGCACTGGAAGGATTGCGCCGTTGTTGGTCCGGTCGTCTCGTACGTCGTCCCGCCGGTCGGTCCTGACAGCACCCATCCTACGGCTGTTTGTTGCGCGAGCGGGGCGCCCGCGCAGCCCTTCCGTAAGCCTTCCAGGAGGATGTCCCCGTAGACATCGGCCCCTAGTAGCAAGTCGATTTTCGACCGCGCCGCGTAATCCGGGTCGGCGAGGGCGAGTCCCGTTAAATGAGGCCAATTCCCGGTGGCCACCTGCTGCGTCGGGAGGTGCGCCGTTAGCCGGGGTAGCACCAGGGCTCGCAGTTCGAGCGTGAACCCTGGGTCTACCTGCGACCGGACTCGGAGGTTCGTCGAACCTTTTACGGCGCATCCCTCGCTACCCCCCACGCCGACTATTGAGATACAGGTTGCCTTCCGCGGCAACTGCAAGTGTTGAGCTACCGATTCGGAAATCAAGGAGACTTCCGATCCCTGATCGATTAAGGCCTTTACGCGCATCTGCCGCCCCGAAGCCGTCTCCACGGTCACGATGGCCGTGGCTAGCAGGACCGGTCGCGCCCGCACCGTATTGCCCTTAACCGCGCCGCGCGTTACCTGGCTGGCACTCGCGACTGTCTGTTCGGTACCTGACTCCTCCGTGGTGTCCTGCACGGCCGGTTGGTTGTCGGTCCGAAGCGCCGAGCCCCTTCCCTCGTGCAAAAGGGTATGATGTACCCCGTTGCAGGTGCGGCAGCGTACCTGCGATTGGCACGCGCGCACCGGATGTCTCGCGCTTAGACAATTGTAGCACAGCCGATTTCGTGCCACTGTATCGCGTCGTTGGCCTACGGAAAGGTCCTTGAACGACGGACATGTAAAGAGCGCGTGCACTCCCGAGCATAGAAGGCACTTCGTGTCCTTTGCCACTGCCGCGTGAGCGCGAACCCCCGGCGGGTCGCGCCCCTTCCGAATTCCCGTGATCGGGCCCCCGGTACGCGGTTTGTTACCTGCGTCCCGACCCCGCGTGACCGACTCCCTCGCCCGGATGCGAGCCTCGAGGAATCCCTGCATAGCCTTAAATGTTGGTACCTCCGTGTTGCTCGAGTGTGAGTCAGCCCAATCCGCCATCGCCGCTTCATCCAGCCGCTGCTCCATTTGGTGGACCAACATGGCATCCCAGTGGATTACTGGCTGCCCCAGGTTGGCGAGCGCGTCCACTGCGGAGGTGAATGTGTTCGAGATCCTCTTCAACTCCGCCGGGGTGTCCGATGCCATCCTTTTGAGGCTTGTGATCGTGTAGAGGTTGGCCGCCACGAGTGCCTTCTTATTTTCGTAGCGCGCGACCAACCGATCCCAAGCCGTCTCGTAGTTAGCTGCCGTGATTTCCAGGTTCACTAGCAGCTCCTTAGCCTCCCCTTCGAGGCTGACCATTAGGTGGTGGAGCTTCTGGACCTCGCTCAACCCAGTGTGTTCACGCACTAGGGACGTGAACATGTCCCTGAAGTGCACCCATTTGAGGTAGTCCCCGGAGAAGTGTGGGACATCGATGCGAGCTAGGCGCAGCGATGCCGATGCCATACTCGGGGTAGGCGTAGGAGCCGTCACCGAGCCCTCTTGGCTTCCACCAGCCACGTGGTCCTCTCGCCGAGGAGTTAGCGCCTTGATCATGTCCGTGATCGCCCCTTTTGCGTCACAGTACAGATCCTGGGCCGTTTCGAAATGGCCTTCCGTCACGTAGGCTGGTGGGTCCGCCCTCGGGTCCCGTAAGGCCACCAGCTCGTAGTGGCGCCTTGTAAAGGCCTGCCACTGTTCCTCCAGTGACCCCAGTCGTGGCTCCAGGTAGCTCGGTGTGCGTCGACTGGTCGCCAGCTTCCGCAGATTCTCAGGGATGCGGCTGAAATAGGCGATGGCTTCCTGCTGTTGCCTCAAAATCGCCTCCATGCTGCTGATCGACACACACGTCACCTTTGCACTGCACCGAGGGTGGTCCCCAAAAATCCGTAGTCCGAAGTCCTAACCCGTGGACTTATCGTTCCCAAAAAACCCGTCTGACGGCATCGATGGTTCACTCACTCGCGCTCGATCCGGCTCGAAGGACCAAAATGTTCCGTACGCGATTTATTAGACCGCGTGGGGCGAGATCTTGACCGAACTTAAATCCGATCGGGATCCGCGAAATGAAGTTGTTCTAATTATCGTTCACGCGAGTGAATAAAACTAACGAGTATCCGTCTTGGATCGCGGACTAGCGCAAGAAGTTAGCTTACTAGTCTAGAGAGGCTGTCAAGTATGACGAGCCTAGCCGTGAGAGAGCCGTAAAAGCCGTGATTAGCCGAAATAGCCAAAATGAAGCCGTGAAGGAGCGTCCCGATGACGTCCTGAGTTAACCGAAGCCTGAGTTGAACTGTTCTTCTTGGTTGTTAACCAAGACGCTTCCCCTGCGTCTTGCCTTCGGGTGGGGAGCAACATTATCACCGAGTGAGTTTCCGATCGCAGGGTAGTTCGCAGAAGTGCGCCCATAAATTCCCTAAAGAGGGTTGCTTAAAACTCCGTAGAATTTTTCAAGCACGTCTCCGTCACCAAACAATAAACCAGTAAAGAGGCCCTCGCTGAGTTTAACCCTCCTCGAGGACTCTCTCCGATTTACGTCGGTCATTGGAGATAACTTATGGCCGCCCTTACCCAAAAGACAGCCAAATTCGGAAAACCCTCGAGCGACATGTGCGGTCCAGGCGGACGGACTTTCTCCGCGGAGCGTATCCTAAACACTATCATATGCACGGGGTGATTGTGGATAGCTAACGTACTTTCGGATATTCCTTTCGAATTGTTCATAACGTGATTCTCTAAGGGGGCTTCTGTAATCCCTATAGCTATGATCTCTATAGTCACGCCTGTAATCTTCCCTTCCTGGAGACTCATAAGAAACTCTCCTTTCTTGACGGATTTCTTCGATTTCTAAAGCGGTTTCAAAAGCTTCGTCTAATGTTTTAGGTTGACGAACAACGACAAAAGGTATGGCGTCCACTGGAAGGCCGCAAATAAAATGTGAGAGTAACGACGTATCGAGATTCTCTTTACAATTCTTAGTTTCCTGTTCGTCTGAATCGAGAATTACAGTTTTGGCTTTTCTTCCTAACTGGCTAGTTCTATTGATATATTGTCGGATCGATTCATTCTCGCGAATTTCTAAATGTTTTACTTCCTTGAGGGCGGAAGCATAATTTTTATAAGGTGCGAATATTTTCTTTAAAGGACGAATACAGTCTCGGCGAGTAATGAAGCCTTTACCTTCCACACTAGCACGCGCGGCTCCTGTTAATTTGGTTAAAACCGCGGTTAAATAGAGGCCTTCATCCTGAGATCCTATTAGTGTTAGACCATTTTCTAAACGTTGTAAAAAGACTGGTAGTGGGGGTTCTTCACCGTCGAATGTAGGGATTTCTTTGAGAGCGCTTTGAATACACCAGATTCGAGAAGATTGATCCGCGGATTGTAAGTGTTGATAGGTTAGATTTAGTAAATCTGTTGCCGTAGTTTCTTTAGCCATTTTAGAGTTTTAATTTAGCAATATAGTATGCTAGTAATTTGTTAATGAATTTTAGTTTTGTTTCAAGTGGAAGTGGAATTGCATGGGGAACGTCTATTGAGATTTATAAAAAGGTTTGGGAGTTCAGGAATGGAATTGCCTTAAAGATTTCCAGGTAATGATAAAAATGGAATTTTCTTTTATATATGAAGAGAAGGACAAAAGATATTATGAATCCTTAGGGGGATTTATTCAAGCATGGACAAAGATGACTTGGTAGTGATATTTCGTTGAGAAGAAACAGTTTATGAAAATTGGGAAAAATGAAAGGGTCGATGGGACATCCAATTAATTGAGATTAATTCGGACCCTATCGAATTTCAGATGAAAAGATCCCTAGATCCCACCGCTGTCACCAGTTCTGTTACGTGGCGGCCGAGTGGCTAGCGAGGCCGGGGGAATTTTGTAGATTCCTCGGAGCGGTATACTGTTTGTAGAGATATTAACTCGTACGAACACGTAGCCAGTTTATTATTTGAGAGATATGGAGAGGATAACCCGAACGGCTAGGTCAACCACTTTGGTGGGATTGATAGGTTTTTTGGTCCTCAAAGGGTATTGGAAAGAGGACATAGGAGGGTTTTAAGGTTTCGTGAGAACCAAGTCGTTGTGTTGCATTGAATGAAGCAGTTCTATTTATAATATAAGGAGTACAATGTCCATGGGGGCAAGGTGTGCAAATATGTGCTGCGCTAAGCAGATCGTCGCGAGTCGAGACAAGGACGTTGTAGGCCGCGCGCTAGCACCTCGCGGAAGTGTAATCGAGATACGTCCGCGTATCTGTTGCGGAATGCTGACGCGGAATTCTTTGCTTGCAAGGTGCGCTTTGCCTTCCTCAGCAAGGGCGGCTAAGGAGTTGCGATTCATACTTGAAGAGTTAGAATTTTATAGTTGTTACCGGGAGGTAGATACCGAATTCTATTGTGGGTTAGTAATTTGGAATAGGGTTCGAAATAGAGTGATAAAAGATTAAAAGAATGCAAGAATGGAAGAGTGGAACTCTTCGAAGAGGACCTGTACCTTGGCTTCGCAGAGGCTTTTACTTCCGGTGACGTCTCACCTACGTCCTGCCGGTTGCGATGAACTACACGTGAATGCTTTCAAACCGGGGTGTGCCCTAGGGTTGGAGCTTCCTAAGATTCTCCCGCTGGTCCGTAATTCGCAGCGCCGTCGTTCTTCTCACTGTTGGCTCGTGGATGTCGGAGTACCGAAACGCACAACTGTTACTACGGTACGGTCAGCTCTTCAGAGAGCTCCAGCCTCATTCCTGAGACTGCTCTGTACGTTGTCTTGGACTCTTCTATACTACTGCCATACTGCCATACTGCTACTATACTACCGGCGGCTGCTTTTCGGCACTGCTTTTATACGAGATCTTATCCTTGAGATGCCCGTGAGGACAGGGTCCGGTTCCTTTGTTTCTGGATTTTGTTGTTAAAAGTTTGATCGGAAGTGCTGAGGTAGTCACTAGGTTGGCGGAAGAGTAGGTCCGTGTTTTGGTCCAAAGTGCAGCTCGATGCGGAGTGCGTGCGAATAAGCCAAACAATTCCTCGAGGATTGCTCCACTCGTTGTTATTTTTTCGGTTTAATCGGACGATACTGTCGTTGCTTTGGATTCGATATTTATCTTTCGGTAACTTACTCATACTTAGTAGAATGCGCGCCTCTCTATTTTGAGGAAAAACGGGTAGCCTCGTAACACGCTCAAAGGGACGGTGTGCGCGACGATGAGCATGAAGTAGAAAAGGCGGCTCGTAGGCCGCCAAAAGAACAGAAAACTAACTAAACGAGAGTATATCTCACTGTACTGGAGTATAACTGGAAGGCCAAGGTCGATTACGGGGCGAGAATATTAATTCTGTAAAACTAATGCGAAAAGGAGGGTCCCAGGCACGCCAATACCTACGCAGAACTAACTCCAATCGGGAAAGACGAACTGACTTCGCGAAGAGAATATTCCAGGGTGAACGGACGGGCCGTCGACTAGATACGCAAGTAAAGCAACTTAAGGGGTTACACCACTTTGACCCACCCCAAAATTTCGGTTTTTCAAGAATTTTTTTTAAGAATTAAAACGTTTTTATCCAAATTAAAGTACAGTAAGGTNTTGCATAAAAATGCGAATATCAGTACATTGAAAAAAC
The DNA here is from genome assembly GCF_000612105.2 of Orussus abietinus. Taxonomy (NCBI): domain Eukaryota; kingdom Metazoa; phylum Arthropoda; class Insecta; order Hymenoptera; family Orussidae; genus Orussus; species Orussus abietinus. The sequence continues at coordinate 60,704 of NW_019394573.1, read as the reverse complement.
CATACGTATTTCACTAGATAAAGATATCACGAATAAAATAGAAAAAGAATCAAGACGATTGATTGAAAATTGGCGGAGCTAGAATGCCCACCGATTTTTAAAATACAGTTTAAAAAAAACGCGTAAAAATTTTTTTGATTTTTTGAAAATTTCAAAGTGGTATAACCCCTTAAGGATTCGGCTCAATCGAGACAGCAAAAAAAGAAAAGAAAGGCGCAAGAAAAAGTAGCAGTTTCAAAATGATCGGCGCAAATAATCTACGTGGGATACGGAATGGTTTCGGACACTCTTACATACTTCCCTTTCAATGCTTGACTTCTCTCCGAAATAATTGAAATCCAACTCATTTGGATCGGATCTCGAGACTAGAAATTGACAAGGGGGTGAGAATTATTCAACTTTTCTCGATTTATAAATGAGACGGCTAAATCGAAGATAGGCACAGTTCTATAAGAATGCTACAGCAAATATAACGATTATTGATTACTAAAAAAACTCTTCGCATTGGGCTGCTTAATGCAGCATTTTTACCTCGCAAGTTCGTGCTTGGATCGCGCCCGAGACAGCTCGAAAAATAATCCCAAAAATACAACCGGGGCTTCGCCATTCGCGAACAGGCGGAATTTCCCGAAAGGTATCAGACTTCGCCAAACACTGTATTAATTTGAAGGAAACTTCGCACTTCGCGAAATGATGAAATTCCATAAAGGGTCGCCTTTAGCGACAAGTAGTTATTTGAAGATTCACACATCACGACAAATGAAATACATTAAATGAAGTTCGCACTTCGCGAAAACAGGAATTAAATTAAATGAAGTTGGCACTCCGCGGAAACGGGAATTAAATTAAATGAAGTTGGCACTTCGTGGAAACGGAAATTAAATTAAATGATGTTCGCACTTCGCAAAAAACGGGAATTAACGTGTCGACCGCTCAAGACAGAATACTTAAGTTCGATTCGACACGGCTTCCTGGCCCGACCGAGGAGAGAGGCAGCAATGTGATACTTTAATATAAAAGGGCCGCTCACACGAGACTAGGCCGAGAGAAACAAAAGAAGCCTGTTACGTGGCGGCCGACGGAATGCGAGGCCGGGGGAAATATTCGGGTTTCGCCTAAAGAGGTCTTACCTCGTACGTCACGTAACGATTAGTTATTGTTGTGAGGAGATGGTCCGAGCGGCTAGACCAGAACCTCTGGTGGGATTTATAGGAATGAGTAGCTGAGTGGGGGCTCAATAAATGGAGATTATTGATAAGTTGATTATATTTTTCTCTTGTCAGGTGGTATTTCTACAAGTCGCGAGGGTCCGTCAGGGTTCTCGAGTCTAAATCTTGCGGTTCGGTTTCGTTCCGCGTTGCGGAGCTTCGGGTGAGGTGATAAGGTGGTCAGTGGCAGTAGGTCACTGGACGCTTAATCTACTAACGTGACGTTTCTAAGATTTGGAATGCACGAGTTCGCGTGATTCTAACGCAAGGCAAGATATTGACGTGTTTGGACGGAGATACAAAAGGACTTAATATATCCAGAGCTAGGCATGGAATTCACGTATTTCTAGTTACGATGAAAGATGAGATTAGGATGTAAAATGAAAGTGACCCGAGCTTGCGAAAGGGCCGGTACCTGGCTTAAATCAGCGGCCAAATTCGGTGACGTCTTCCTTAGATCGATCAAGCGGATGACTGCGCGTGAACACGTTCCGCCCGTGACGTGCCCTAGGGTTGGAGGTCTCCTCGAAGCTTCCCGTCCAACGGATGTAGTAGTGCTGCCGCCCCTTCCTGACTTGATGCTCTTGGGTCGCCGGAGTACCGAGCAGCACAACTGTAGCTCGGGGTGCAAATGATCCTCCGAGTTCGATGGTTTCGGTCTTAGACTCGCTAGGAACTGAGAGCCGAGAACCAAAGATTCCAAACTCGCGGTCGATGACGATGATGGTCGTGAGACTCGGTGCGAGACTGACTTTTCTTCTAACTGACTAACCGCTTGCCAAAAGTGGTTGCTGGTTTTTATCGGTAAATTTGGGACGGCGCTAAAATTGGTGGGGGTTCCATGATCTAGATGAGGGCGGTAATTGCAGGGGCGTAGGATGTGTTGCAGAGTCATCAAGATGCACTTAGGCCCGGGTGATCGCGACCTGGTTTACTTGGGTCGGTGGCGCGATCTTAGTCAGGTCGACTCAAGACTTCCTTTCGTAAGCGTATGTCAAAATCGCGTGCTAATTTATGGAATTCCATGGCTACCTTTCGGTTTACCGGGTTTTGACTATTTCGTAAATGGTACCTACGTAACAGGCCGATCACGCGGGATTATGGCCGATTAGATAAGAGAAGGACCGACCGCGTGGCGCGCGGCCCGGCGACGGGAAACCCGGAGGAAAAGCGCGAACCGGGAAATGTACTTAACCCTATTCAAGATTTACTCAAAATGTACTGTTACGTCCCGCTGAATTTAGATAAAAATTTAGATTTTTAAATCGGGTTTAGAGGAAGCGAGCCCTGCACGAGGACGGAAGTAAGGTGCAGAGCTGGCATTCCAGAGGTGCACACGGGCTCGCGAGAGCCAAAGTCCACGCGCCGTCGGAAGATCTCCGGGCGCGAAACCCCGCATCAGCACTAGGTTCGTTGTCCTGGAGGCGCTACCGAGCTCCAGGAATTTGAGGACGCTGCAAAAGATGGGCCCCACCTAGGAGGGCCTCTTGCCCCTACTCCTTGTCTAGGAGACCGCGGAAAATCTGGAGCTCAGACGGGAGCGCACTCCGTTTTAGAAATTTGAACGGCACACATCTCCGAGGAAAAAAAGAGGGAACCCCAATAAGCCGTCTAAAGAGACCACAGAGTTCAGAAAAAGGTCCAAGTCCGACTGGGCAAACGAAAGTTCTGCACAAGGAAAAAGGGGGAACCCAGCGGGTCAGATATCAACCCACGCAGATTTCCGACGCACCGACATTCAAGGTTAGAATTCAGCCTATTTCCATGTCAACCTTTTGCTAAGTACCTCTTTTTGGCCCTTTTCCTTTTGATATTAGATTCTCGGGTCGAGACATTCCCTTTTCCCCCGGGGTCGAGTTGTCGCGAATCGGAAGTGATATCGCGTTTATCGGGAAGTGCTGTCAGCCCTGATCGGAAATCGTGTTTATTGGAAGGTGCCGTCCGCCTTGATCGAGATTCGGAAAAGTGATTAGCGATCGGAAATTTTGAATTACTGTTCGCGAGATTATCGGACGGCGGTTGAAGTGCGCGAATTATCCTGACATCCTTTCGGTTATCGGTGATATCCGTGTTTAGATAAAGTTTTATTTTCCCGAAGGAGTAATTTTTGCTTGATTGATCAAGGGGACCTTAATTGCCGTTAGTCCCATTTAAATTCAATCTTCAGTTAATCCCAATCGGGTGAGTCGCGGGGAACCCTTCTTTATTTCGAGGATTCCCACTCCAACACCAAATTATAATCGATTGTCAAAGTAGGTTCGGTCAAGTCAGCGAGCCGATCAAATCACCGAATTTATACGAATCCGTGCGATAAACTTTACTCCCCCCCCCCTATTTTGTGTCATTTGTGAAATTTAAATCGATTGAAATATTATTGCATAAAATATTATTTAATATGAATGGGCTTGGTTAAAATACTGATTTATACTGGTTGTTACCGAAACTGCGTATCTTGATTTTATCGTAGGTGAGACTTCCCAAACGACGTATGAATCGGGTGGAATATCCGGATGTCATGTTATGTGCTAGTGAATTTTGTATCTCAGGAATTTTGTTCTAATTGATCGAGATAAAATCAATTTATCCACGACATTATTAAACTCCAATTTCAGTCAGTGGGATTCGGGTTAATTGTGTATGAACCTTCTAATTTCGAGTCCTCCCACTCTTATAATACATTCAAGCCATTGAGTGAATTGAAATCTGTCAAATCAGTGCTGTGGTTAAATTTACTATTTTACATACGACTCAGTTCGGTAACTCTCACCTGATTGTCCAATACCCTAATTATATTACAGTGTCATTCATTTGATGTTCTCATGAGCAGAAAATTGTTGTGTCACTTGTAGAAGATTATTGTGTCACCCGTTGTCTGATTTTCCAACTACGGATATTATTTTGGCAGCCATTGTTTAAATTTTCTCTTTGCATTTATTATTCAGTCATCTGGAATTAAAGGCGAAGTTTCTTCTGTTTCGTAAATTTCGATCTTGCGTCTTAAGTATTATTTCATGATTAAATTTTATTCTGTCCGATTAAATTTTGAGAGCTACTCTAAATGTTGTGTTGAATTAATTGAGATTTAAAATTTTTCCATTGTGGAATTCTGCGGAGTTGGATCGTTTTGACCGAATTATTCGAGTCTCGCGCAAGCCTGTAATTGTAATTCAGAAATATCGTACTGTGTCTCCGCGAATTAATATAAAATTCGATAGCGGAATGTAATTGTTCACGGATCCCGTATTTGGTATTGATCTGTCCACATTGTGTATTTTGTTGAATGTGTTTGTAGTGTGTCCTTCCTTCCTAATTTTAAGATCGTTACTTGAAATATCTCCTTGCAACTTATTTCAATCATTTATTCCCCGATCGTTCAATCCGTCTATTCGAACCTGGATTCCAGAGGAAGTTTTCTAAGTCCCATTTTATTTCTATTTGATAATTGTTTCGCACCGAAGTCGTACCCCTTTGCAATTCGATATCTATTCTCTACTTTTATCCTTTGAAATCTGATGTTTAATTTCGACTTTTAGCTTTTGCGATTTGATACTTACTCTCGCCCTTTACCTTTGAAAGTTGATGTTTATCCTTGATTTTTAAACTTGATACTAAGAATTTATTGCCGATTTTTGAAATTTGATATTAAGGATTTATTCTCGCATTGGAAATTTGATATTAAGAATTTACTTTCGAATTCACTCCCGCAATTTGATATTAAACCCTATTCTTAACCTTTACTCTTGAACCTTGACATAAAATTTTACCCTTCACTTCAATTCTCAAATTTTGGCATTAACCCCTGTTCTTGAACTTTATCGTTGGATTTTAATATTAAATTTTGGTTTTAATTTCATTCTTGAAATTTGAATTTTATTCTTGAATTTTGATGTTGAGTTTTAATTTAAAACCGCTATTCTTGGATCTTGACATTGTTTGTTTAGAAATTTTTGTTTATTGTTAAATTTTGTTCTTACTTCCATTCTTGAATCTAGGCGTTGAATTGTGTTCCTTTTTTTTATAGTTTTATATTTCTCTGTGAGCATTATAAATTTACAATCTTATTCCTAAATATTTATCTTGGAAATTTGATAGCGAGCTTGTCTTTAGACTTTTATTCTTGGGATATGACATGAATTTGTGCCTTCTTAATTGTATTTACGAGTGTTGATAGTTTTTACTGTTCAACTTATTCTCGAATCCTGGTTCTCCATTGTATCGGAACTTTGCTATTGCCCCGACGTAATGAGACTGGGGAGATACCTCCCTTCGATTTTACTAAGGTAAGTCTGCGATTTGGAATTCGGGCATTCGAATTTTTATTGTGTATTTGTATTTGCGATTTCCATGGTCTCCCATTATCTTAATTGAGTTTGTCGAAGTCGACCCCATACCATTCAGCGAATATTTACTTGTAATTATAGATTCATTTTAAACTGTTCCCTATTAATAAAATTGTTATTGTTGTACCCCTAGCCTTGATTATTTCCGCCCTGACCCTCTGTGCGCCCCAGTCCCTGGCTCTACGATTAAATTCGTGGCCTAAAAGGAGGGTTGTTGATCCGCGCAGCAGGTAAGCTGATCTGGGTGCGGATCAATAAATTGTTACGAATTTGACGTAACAGGACTGTATGCTCAAACCTCGGGTTCGGGGAGGCTCTCTCGATGAGAAGACTACCGGCTGCAACGATCCTTCCCAGGTAGCGGCGAAGGTGGTGAGGCAGCGGAGACGTGAACGACGAGGAAGGCAGCGGAGACGTGAACGACGAGGAAGGCAGCGGAAATTGATGTACGTCTGCACAGCTCGACGTATACCAAGAAGGCCGGGTCCTCGCCGCGGTCCTCCGGTCAGGCTCGGCGGCTCGAAGTTCTCGATGATGGGCTGCCGTCGGCTGCCAAGTTGCGTCGGCCAATTGACAGCGGTACGTTTGGAATTTATGCAATTCCGAATGATGTCAGCCGTGGCGCGAATGTTCCGCGCTGGATTTGATGTCGCGCCCGCGGTCCAGTCGGGCGCGCTACCGGAGCGTGATGTCATTAGACTGGCGGGGAGTGCTGTCCAGAGGCGTAGTTCCTCGGGTAGTCGGTGGCGCCGGTTCTGGGCTCCCTTGAACCAAGGTTCCTCGAGATGTAACCCGGTGGTGCCGACATCCGTTGATACAACGACTCTCGGGTGAGGGGGCCAGTGGACCCTTTCGCCCTGGGGTCACCGCGCCGTGGCCTTGGCGCGGGAGGGCGACGCAAATGGGACCCCCCTCTCACCGCCCTTGTAGGGACTCCTTTGAGTCGAAGGACACAGCGGGGGGGGGGGCATAGCCATTGGCAAAGCGTCCTTCTCCCGCCATCGTAGAGGGACCGAAAAATCGAATGCGGACGAGATGACCCTGCGCCGTCGCCGCGGGTTGGATCTTCCCGTAAAGCGCCGAACCGCGGGTGGCTCGGCATGGCCCCTCTCCGCGCGACCCCGACACCCATGGGCGGCGGCTGGGCGAGGCTCTTCCGACACCGTACTCCAGATCCGTGGTGTCCCTCGAGGCGCCTACGTTCCTCGATGGATGTTGTCTTCGTGTTGTCCACACTCGCCTCACCGCGAGGACGTCTTGACGTCTAAACTATACGTAACTTATGTTATCAGAAAAACTAAAGGTAGCGCAACGGATATTCGGCCTCCTCTCCTCCTCGGCCTTGAGCATCGAGCGTGCTGTAATAAGACGTGGATGAAATAATACAAATAAAATATAATACCACTGCCTTCGGAAAGGATTTTAATGGATTGCAGGAATGATGTTTAACATTTGGAGATCTGGAGCGATCGCCCACAGGGTGCATCGTCACAAAGTATATTACTTTAACACTAAACCTACCACCGACGGGTGAAATTGATCGGTTTCAATGGTATTTGTAATGGGGGCATAAATCGTCGGTAGGTTTAGTGTTAAAGCATACGTGAACCGAACTTATTCTAACAAGGAAGGTACCTGAGGTGTCCCCCTCCGATTTTGTTCATGTTTAAATATGTTATAGTGGACCAAAATCTAAGGGACCCGTGTTTTTTTTTATCGGCGGATAAACACTTTTAGGGGGTGAAATCAGGCTTCAAAGTTGGCCGTGAAAGGGGGTGAGTTTGTTGTTTCATATAGAAGCACTCGACCGATTTTCATGGAACAACCGTCAAAATGTAGGGAATGAAGAATTATGAAACATGCATTTGGAATTTTTCGAAAAAATTCAATTTTAAGGGGTGAGCCACCCCTTTGAATACTTTTTTTACCCCTTACGCGAGCAGTAATTGCTCTATCCAAATGAAACTTAGTTAATTTATTGACCAGAACAATACAAAAAAAGCATATTTTGGTTTTTTTCGAAAAACAAATTTTAAGGGTTGTAACAACCCTTTAATAAAATTATGTATAATCTCGTATTAAAACCAGCTTTGTACGACTTCCTTGGGTTTAAAGGACTTTAACGATTAAAATTAATAAAAGAATACGAACAGGTACCATCCGATACATTCGAAGGGTAAATTACCCCTTGGGTTCAAAGGAATGTGATTCGTAGAATATAAGATAGTGGAGTTAGCTGTCCTCGCAACTAGTGCGTAGCCGAGTGGTAACGCCGCGCGAGCGAGCAGTATGCAGTGCCAGGTTTTCAACCACTACATGTAAGTAATATTTCATTCTCTCATTTTTAAGAACTACAGTTGCAATGAAAAATACAAACACGGTTACGTTCAGTTTTTATATTAATACAATCTAAATATAAAACAATGTAATACGTCTACACGATTCGTCCAGACATGTGACTCACTTTCGATTTTTCCTTCACAGTAATATTTCATAACAATCGTTCTTTGATATCAAGTAGACTGATAATGGAAACCGAACATAACGAACGAAACTCAACAAACCGAAATATTACTTACATACTAGTGCGTAGCCGAGTGGTAACGCCGCGCGAGCGAGCAGTATGCAGTGCCAGGTTTTCAAACACTATATGTAAGTAATATTTCGGTTTGTTCAGTTTCGTTCGTTATGTTCGGTTTCCATTATCAGTCTACTTGATATCAAAGAACGATTGATATGAAATATTACTGTGAAGGAAAAATCGAAAGTGAGTCACATGTCTGGACGAATCGTGTAGACGTATTACATTGTTTTATATTTAGATTGTATTAATATAAAAACTGAACGTAACCGTGTTTGTATTTTTCATTGCAACTGTAGTTCTTAAAAATGAGAGAATGAAATATTACTTACATGTAGTGGTTGAAAACCTGGCACTGCATACTGCTCGCTCGCGCGGCGTTACCACTCGGCTACGCACTAGTTGCGAGGACAGCTAACTCCACTGTCTTATATTCTACGAATCACATTCCTTTGAACCCAAGGGGTAATTTACCCTTCGAATGTATCGGATGGTACCTGATCGTATTCTTTTATTAATTTTAATCGTTAAAGTTCTTTAAGCCCAAGGAAGTCGTACAAAGCTGGTTTTAAAACGAGATTATACATAATTTTATTAAAGGGCTGTTACAACCCTTAAAATTCGTTTTTCGAAAAAACCAAAATATGCTTTTTTTGTATTGTTCTGGTCAATAAATTAACTAAGTTTCATTTGGATAGAGCAATTACTGCTCGCGTAAGGGGTAAAAGAAGTATTCAAAGGGGTGGCTCACCCCTTCAAATTGAATTTTTTCGAAAAATTCCAAATGCATGTTTCATAATTCTTCATTCCTTACATTTTGACGGTTGTTCCATGAAAATCGGTCGAGTGCTTCTATATGAAACAGTAAACTCACCCCCTTTCACGGCCAACTTTGAAGCCTGATTTCACCCCCTAAAAGTGTTTATCCGCCGATAAAAAAAAAAACACGGGTCCGTTAGATTTTGGTCCACTATAACATATTTAAAAATGAACAAAATCGGAGGGGGACACCTCAGGTACCTTCCTTGTAAGTGGAACGTAAAGGGAATTTAACGAGAATTACGCGAAGAAAATCACTCGAACAACCTCTCCGGAGGGAAAAACTTGAAATGATACGCGAAACTGTCGGTCCTGAGACCTTCGCGAAAGGAATCGGATCTACACTGATCATACGTAGAACACCTGAACAGGGAAAATAAAACATCACATACTGAACTAGCGAAGATACGAAAGGTTGCACCGTGCCGCTCGCTCCGAGCTACACGGGCCGTTCGGCCCAGAGGGATAACGAGAAAAGAGAGTTGCACGCACGCAACTGTTATCGCGAACAGCCCTATGGCAGCCTCGCGGCTTTTTCGCCCGTTGGTTCACCAACTCGAGATTTTTCTAACTACTTTTTACAAATCGCTAAACTTTTCGCGAAACAAGGAACTTACAACAGGACCAGAAGGATACGCGTGTCCCGGATGACCCAATTCGGGCCGCAGAAGGGAAGTCTAACTGCTTTAATCGTTTATTTCAAATTGCACCCTAAAATTAAGAAACCCAATTCCTCGTCGCGCGGTCGCATAGGAAACATGACCAAATTTCGAGAAAAGTTCAGGCTTCCCCGGGTTCCCACACCGACCCCTCTACTTCCTCCTCTTTCCTCGCGGATTTCCTCTATTATTAAACGGTCCTCGACCGAAAGAAACGAAAGGCAGTCGGGTCATCCCGCACGACTCGCCCACTAGAGCGCCTGCTCGATCGTCCCGCGCGACAAACCGGCCGTAGCAAAATCAAACCCTGCGGAATTACAAAAGACCACAGCCAAGTGAGTCCCCGATGGATTCGAACACACGCGACAGAAACTAGGGAAGGAAGGAGGACTACGCGCGGTGTGGCCCGGGCCCCTGTTATCCGGCGTGCCTTTCCGGATTACCGGCCCTCACTCATAATGGCGGTCCCCGGGAGCTCCTCGGGATCGGCGCCTTCCTGACTTGGGGTGGCTAAGGGACGGCGGCTTGCGTCACTAACTTCGACGCGGACTTTCCGCGGAGAAATTGGACGAAGACCGGGTCGCGGCTCGCACCCGGTTTTATAGTCTTCCCTCTCCTTGGCTTCTGCAATCTTCCACAGTGCCCTGTTGGCCTCATTTCGATTTCCGTGGGCCAATTAGCGGGCTCGGGTACTCGGACAAAGGTTCTCGGCCAACCCGCTCCCGGGATGGGGCGCCGCCGGCGCACGGTTGGCTCGCGCCGCGCCCGAGGACCAAGGCTGGCACCTGTGAGGGCTCCCCCACGGTCACGGTTTCCACGCCGATGGTGTTGAGGCCTGGCGTCCTGGTCCGTGGTGATGATCCCGGTTGACCTGGGGCTCGATCGGAGCCGTGGCCTCAAGTGTCCCTCCGCCGAGGAGTCGCCCCGGGTGTCCTTGGCGGTCCCCCATGCGCTACTTGACCTTTGTCCTCACGGTTCTTTTTGGCCCGTCCACCGCACCAATGGCCGCGGACGGGGACCTCGGGAACACAGAGACGCCTGTCTCGGCGGTGTTAGCGGTGTCCGAGATGTCGCAGGTGGTCTCCTGCCCGCCGGTCCGACTCCTGGCCGGGAAGTCGGAGCTCTCCCCGCGGGCGGGCCTCTTCACGACGCTGAGGCGAACTGAGGCCCTGCCCCCGCGGATCCATCATTTGGCGGCCTTTGCAAGTCCGTCCCCTGCGTTATCCTGATGGTCCGGAGGTGGGCAGGTGCCGCAAGTTGCCCTCGTACCCTGCGTTCCGGATGTTCCTCTGGGTGCCCCGTTACCGCCTCTCTAGCCGATGCCTCGACGACCCTGGCTGTTTGGGGTTGTCCCACGGCGATAGGTGGATTGTTATATAGTTTTTGGGCAGGCAACATGCGACACCGCCTTGCGCGGAACGAAAAAGAACTATACCTATTCCAGCCGGAAACTAATTGGATTTTTATAGAAAAAAAGATTTCTCTAGAATCTTGGAATCGCTTAATTCAAATATGACAACAGAATGCGAATTTCAAAATCAAAATGGTGGATCGAATATGGCGAATAATATAATTTTAAATGATTGGATTATTATAAAAAACGGTGTAACACGTTGACTGCCACGCGCATTTTATTTGACTGCTATGTCACCCGAATATGGGTGACGTGGCAGTCAACGTGTTAACGTGGTTTTAATAACTGCTTCATCCAAATCTGGTAACAGAATTTTGAAATTCACTATTGTGGATCCAATATGGCGGATAAAAATATATAAATGGTTGAATTTTGATAAAAATAAGATTATCACGGTAGTCGTGGTCGCTGAACTCAAATCTGATAACAAAATTCCGAAATTCAAAATAGCCGACAGGAAATTACAAAATTGTTACATTTAAAAAAAAAAAAAAACGGGTTATCCTAGATCTACGAAGTCGCTGAATCCAATTCTGGAAACAGAAATTAATCCTTTTCCCTCAAGAATTTTACCATTCTAGTTGCTTGCGGCGACTGAGTGTCGCCTTTCGAGTGCAAAGTGCAAAGGATTAATAATTGAAAATAGTCGCCCTTATATGGCGGATAAAAATATATAAATGGTTGGATTTTTATAAAAATGGGTTTCTCACGGTTTTTGTGGTCGCTAAATCCAAATTTGATACCAGAATTTCAAAATTTACATTGACCGATAAATTATGGTCCCTTAAAAAATGTTGAGGGTGTTAATATAAAAAAATATATTTATATATACTGCGTATACGAAAAATACATATTCATTCTATTATTGTTGGAAATTATATGTTTGTAGTAATTATATTTTGAAATGATAGGAATGTATCAGATACATTTGCCGATTTTATTATTAATAAGAGCGACATTAACATGTTTTTTACAAATAGTGAAATCCCCTCAAAACACCTTCGGTGCACAAACATTCAGCCAAATCCATTTTTCTATATTCAATTAATTGCAAAAATAGTTCAAATTGCTCATTTCCCATGAAAAGCTCAAATCAATTATTTTTTCCAACAATAACAGAACATTCATTCCATTAGTCTCAGCTAAAATCTTTTTGCCAAATGTCACAGTATATTTGGTTTCACGTATGTTGTATGTATAAGATTTCCTGCTTCCACAAACCAAAGACAAATATTAAAAACTATATCGACACAAATACAAAAATTAGAAACTAAATTTGAAAACAATATTTTATTTGGCGAGCACACGAGGTATTCTTCTAGCATATGATCATTTTGGTTCTAAGCTAATACAAAAATTGCAAAAAGGGTGATTTAAGCGGGGCAAGATTGCGGATGTACTTCTGAACCATTCGAGTTCAATGAGTAGTTCTACTAAAAATAAAATGTTAATGTGTGTTTTTACGTGATCAATTTTGGAAAAAAACATTCCTTCCTGGTTAAAACTGTTTACAAATTACATTGATTGAACTTTTTATCATAAACATGATTACTTATGAAAAATTTCGCTCGTAAACTTTCTTTAAACTAAGTATTTGAAAATCAAAAGAAAAACCAAAAGTTGGAGAAGAGATAGAATCGTTAGTGTAACGATGTCAGATGATCGTCCTGATGAAAATGTTCAAACTGCATAGGAAATAATTGCAAATATAGCAGTCGTCGATATAAAAAATCATCTTTTTTATTTTCATGGTAATAACGAAACGTTTTCAACTACAGTAATCTGACGGTTTATTGTAAGTAATATTTTTCTTATAATCAGAAGTAAATCAAAATTCAATACGGTTATTCTATATCAGTCTCTATAAATACAAATTCGCGATTACAAAATAAGGAATCTTCCCCCTCATTCGGAATTATTAGTTTACAGAATGGATGAACAGTGAAGGGCATTAGTGAATTAACTGCCCTTTCCAAGGTTTGACAATAGAATCGCTGCTCTTCTGTGCATATTAGTTTTTGAAATGTTGTTTGACCCATCAGCTTTTAATCTTCGAATTAAACACGAGATGATTCGTCTCCAGTATCAGCTGCCATTGCCTCACGATTTTCATATGCCCAAAAACCATGAAATTCTATTAGAATGCTGACCATAGTGTCACCTTGACCACTGTAACATAAAAATATAATACTAAATTAAAAATTGGTGCTAATAAAACATTTAAAATATCCAGTGCCCCAAAAAATGATGACATGTACTGATTAGAGTACCTTAATATAATACTGTAATGGTGTGCAGTTTTGGTCCGTGCCTAAACGCAACGAAAAATTGCATCCTTCGAGGGTTCGAGCCTCACGACTCCTGAGACCGAATGTAATTTAAATTGTATTATGTAAAAGAAAACGAGACTGGCGAGAGAGCGAGGAAAGCGTTTCACGAACGATCAGCTGAGCGCGTCAATATTACGGATTTCGGGAGGCCTGTCCGCGAGAACCGGTTCAAGTGAGTTTTTCTAAGACTAAACGCTCCGGCGCCGTTCTGTCTAAGTGAAATTTGGCAATGTAAATTACTGGGAAGGTTCTTAAATCTCCGACCTCTTTAATTTAATTAGGTGCAGTCCTAATTGGATTAAGGGGGTTTTTCCCTGACTCATGTGTTCGGATCAGGAGAGGAAAGGAAAGGAAATGATCATCAGTAAGAACGGCTTATTCCATCAACGGTGCGTTCTATTTGTTCATCATCGAATCGACAAAGGAATATGGAAACATGGGAGCAAAGGTTCTTTGGATAATTTTCTTTGGGGTAGGATTCAGATCGGACTTAATAACCGTCCTCGCGACTCTCCGCGTTTCCCCTTCCCTACGTCTCGAATTCTTACCGACACGTCTGATTTGAAACTCGGCCGCTGATAGGATCGAAATACAGAGTTGTTAACTTACAGCTTCAATGAGAAATTGGGACTTAATTCCGGTGGCTGATCAGCCCTACTTGAAATAATACTCTTCAATTAATTTGGACTCGCGGACTAAAATCACCTGCGGATTTATGTGTCTTTCAGAGTTATTCCCTCCGGGTTTTAGTATCACATAGACTATGTTATCCAGCTGCGGATATTGGCTGGGTTAAGGTTTTATGGAGTAGGAATTCCGATCTCAGTCGCAGCGTGTGATCTGGAGGACACGAAGGTAGGATTTTTGTACAGGATTTTAGTGAACTAGGATGTGGGTGTGGTTGCTATGCCAGGCCCACTGGAACACCGAACTTGAAAATAATCATATAAAAATCCATTCGTTCTTATCGAGATGCTTTATCCGCACTCGAATCGTGAGCGGCAATGCTCGGTCATTGAGTTTCGATGGATCTCTAAAGAACTCCCTCGTTCAGGTGACTGTCCGACTCGGATCGTGGGCAGCAATGTTCGGTCACCGAGGGACGAACAGTCTTCCAATGAGGTTATTTTCGCGGTTTTAGAGATGCCAAAAGAGAGTGATTATACTTAAATTTTAACTTTTCACTGCATGTCTTGTCTTAGCTGTATTGACTATTATTGCTACCGACGCTATCTTTCATTTATCGCTTAGTTTTATTTCTGTTTTAGTTCCTAGCCATATATTTCTTATTTTAAGTTTGTCTTAGGGTATTTAATTTAGACTACTTGATTTCCCATTTATTTTATTTTATTTTATATTGCATTCGATTATCTAATTAATTAATTTTTTTTATACGCTATCGCTTTTCCTAACTTTATATCTTCGTGTTTCTTCTTCCTAGGATTTTCTACATTCGTTAATTTATTCCTTACTTTTATTTTGGTTTATATTGTGTTGTATTACGTCGTATATGTTATATTATTCTACCCTGGGTATACCGCCCGCTGATTTAATTCTAGTGCCTCTTTTACTTTGCATATCTATGGTTAAACTTTCATTCGTGGTTGTAGTTCACACCTTAACTGATTTCCTCAGTTATTTTAACGTTTAATTTTCGCGACCATTCGAACCATTTCAACCCCCCCCGGTCACTTTTAATCTCATCTGCTTCGTTTAGTCTTTTCATATAGGTTTTATCCCCTCCAGTGCCGATTTCGAGTTAGTTCGAATTACACTTTCACTTAATTTTGCTATTTTACGTTATTCGTCGCGCTCTTAATGTATCCCGATTTATTTAACCGGCTAATCCGTTTTTGATCCGATTTTGATCACCGGCGCCTCCAATTTTATAGGATATCCATGGGAAAATCCGTTTCGATTTGAAGCCGCGATGTTGATACCTGATCCACATGTGTGCCCTTGTGCATCTTCTATTTTTGTTATTTTCTCGCGATTTGATTTCACAACGGCCCTAACCTCTATCATGTTATTCCCTAATCGTTCGACTACCTCAAGAGCATGATTAAATGCCGAGTAATTGACCCTAACCTTGTCCACAACCTCATGCAGCTTTTAAGTTTTGATTTCTAATTGTTCTGTATGTAACGCTTCGATACGCTCCTGATATTTCCTGTAATCTGTCGCATATTTTTCCTGGAGCTCTTTGAATCTCCCATCGCAACTCCTAATTTTTTCATTTTGAGACGCGAATCTTGCGATTTTGCTCAGCTGTTCGCATTTCTTGCGCTAAGTTCTTTGTACGAAGGGCAGTACTGGCCACGAGACCTGAGTCGACCGTTATAGCATACGTATCATTAATCGGCGAATTGCTAAGATTAACTTCTTTATCCTGACCGGTAGCCATTTTATCGCAGAATTTTGTTCTTAATTTTAATTTTTATTTGCTTGATTTTTGAGGGCTGATCGCTGCGATCTCCCACTCTGCAGTCGCCAGCCCCACGTTGGGCGCCAATTGGAATGGTATGCAGTTTTGGTTCGTGCCTAATGCAACGAAAAACTGCATCCTTCGAGGGTTCAAGCCTCACGTCTCCTGATACCGAAATTAATTTAAATCTAGGATCAAATTTCAAGTGTCAGGATTAGCATAAACGGTTGATTTATTAATAAAAAAATTAATATAAAGAAATTGAATATATTGAAGAGTACGTCTTAAAGATCTCAGAAAAAGGGACTTGATTTTCCCTACGACTTCGCTCGAGCTCTCCTCAGTCAGAACTAACTCCCATTCGATCATTCTCATCCAGCCTCACTCTAACTTCTTTCTCACTCAATTCATATTCCTCACTCTCTCATTCCCACACTCATCAATAAATTTCTTTGTGCAGCAAAAATCTCACTCACTGAGTCATACGGCCGCTCGCACTTCACGAACTCTCAACCACGCATAAACAGTATCACCTATCGAGCTGTCATTTAATCTAAATACTTCTCATTTCACCCCACAATCATACAAACATTACATTTCACTCTAACTTCTAGTTAGTCTTATTCTTAATCTTTATTGCCTTATTGGCGACACAACTATTCGTATAGCTAAACGCTTTAATTTTTTTTATTCTATTAACTTTATTGGACTGCACAGGGCACTGACACAACATAAATTCTAGTCTGTAAATGAACGAGACTGGCGAGACAGCGAGGAGAGCGTTTTACGAACGATCAGCCGAGCGCGTCAATATTACGGATTTTGGGAGGCCTGTCCGCGAGAACCGGTTCGAGCGAATTTTTCTAAGACTAAGCGCTCTGGCGCCGTCCTGTCTAAGTGCAATTTGACCGAGAATCATTTCCTTTCGTTTCCTCTCCCGATCCGAGCAGGTGGGTCAGGGGAAAATCCCCTTAATCCAATTAGGACTGCACCTAATTAAATTAAAGAGGCCGGGAATTCAAAAACCTTCCCAGGAATTTAAATCGCCAAATTTCATTCAGACAGGACGGCGCCGGAGCGCTCAGTCTTAGAAACACTCGCTCGAACTGGTTCTGGCGGACAGGCCTTCCGAAATCCGTAATATTGATGCGCTCAGCTGATCGTTCGTGAAACGCTCTCCTCGCTCTCTCGCCAGTCTCGTTTTCTTTTACATATTAGAATTTAAATTAATTTCGGTCTCAGGAGTCTCTGAGGCTCGAACCCTGGAAGGATGCTGCTTTTCGTTGCATTACGCACGGACCAAAACTGCATTCCATTACAATACCTTATAGTATAATATATTATATTACTTCATGTGTTACGACTCGATGCAGTCTAGTTAAAAATCTAGATTTTAAAGTTAAAATAAAATCGGGTTCAGAGAAACCGAGCCCTGCACCGGGAAGAAGTAAAGTGCAGAGCTAGCATTCCAGAGGTGTGCACGGGCTAGCGCTGGCTGAAGTCCCCGCGACGTCGGAAAGTCCCCGGGCGCGAAACCCCGCGTCAGCACCAGGAGGCGCTACCGAGCTCTAGAAAACCGAAGACGCAGCAAAAGGTGGACCCCACCATGGAGGGCTCTAGCTCCTACTCCTTGATCTGGAGGCTGCGGAAAACCTGGAGCTCGGCCGGGAACGCACTCCGTTTTGAATTTTGGAGCGTTTAGCATCCGCAATCTAAGAAGAAGCCGACGAGCAGAGTGAGGAAGGGAATTGACAAATAGCACTCAGGCTATTCGGAAGGCATCAGAAACCAGAGGCCCAGCACCGGATCCTTTTTTCCCCCGAAACTCCAATCACCAAAGGTTAACATTGAAGC
The DNA here is from genome assembly GCF_000612105.2 of Orussus abietinus. Lineage (NCBI taxonomy): Eukaryota > Metazoa > Arthropoda > Insecta > Hymenoptera > Orussidae > Orussus > Orussus abietinus. The sequence goes on along the minus strand of NW_019394573.1, from coordinate 43,074 downwards.
AATTTTCAATTTCAACTGTTACGTAGGTACCTTCCGTACCCTAAAATAGGGAAAAATCCTATTTTTTCATTAACCGGAGTCAGCCATGGAAATCCGAGTACAGAAACGCGAATCTCTTGCGAAAGAATCCAACGAGTTCACCGGCCAAAAGGCTCCAAAAGTCATCGGCCGACCCGGGGCAAACAACCTGAGGACTCCGCAACGCATCAGCACGACTCCGAAGTCCACCCTCACCTGCGCCCTAGGAAACCCCCACCAATTGGAATATCCTGCTAATAAAACCAGCAGTCCGATCAGAAGTCGGGGGAGTCAGTCTTTTAGTCAATTTGTGATAAGTCAACGTCAGTCGTCATCGAACCCGGTACTCCGTTCCTAGCGAGTCAGAGACCGAGACCATTGGACTCCCTGCCAAAGACTACTATCCTGCGAGCTGCAGTAGCGCCATCCGGTACTCCAGCGATCCAGCCACCGAGTCAGGACTAGACGGCGGTACTGCGACGTCCGTTGGACGGGAGGCTTCTAGGAGACCTCCAACCCTAGGGTACGCCACGGGACGAAGGTGTTCACGCACTGTCATCCGACCGGGTCGATCAAAAGAGACTGTCACCGATTACGGCCACTGAACAAACCAGGTAGAGGATCCTTCGCAAGCTCGATTCATCCTCATTTTCAATCTAGTTTACTTATTAACCCTTCATCTCCGACCAAAACCGAATACTAATCATTATCGCGATTTCCATGCCTTGCTCCGGTTAACCGAATAGATTAAGAACCCATCAATTTTCTTTTAACAGCTGAGCTCGAATCTCAGCAACGCGAGATAGAATCACGCGCAGACCACCATTAAAATATCAAAAATTCCCGCGTCAGCACTCCGGCGTCCAGTAACCTGCCGCCGCTAAAGCGCGCTATCGCGACACCCGAACCTCCACGACGCGGAAGTATACTAATCCAGAGAAATTAGGTCAAGGCACCTCGTGTGCTCCTCACAGCTGACTGTAGTTCAAACGTCGCGTACGAATAAATACAACTCTTATCGCCACAGAGCCTTTCGTTCGCACCCCCTTTTTATCCTTCACTCTCCTAGATCCCACCAGAGGAATTGATCTAGCCGCTCGGATCAATCTCCTCACAAACGCAAAATAAACGTTACGCACAAGATTTGGGTAATCTCCATCCGAATTACCCCTGCCTCGCATCCGCTCGGCCGCCCCGTAACACAACCCTTCGTTTGTATCACGGTCAATTGTCCTTTCCTCCAATAGTAGCTTCTCGGGTCGATTTGTCCGCATTGTCGGTATTACTTTCACTGCCGAACCTATTGCCCGGATATTAAATTTTGAGAATTACTCTAAATGTTGTATTGAATTAATTGAGATTTTTCGATTTTAGATTGTGGATTTTTGCAGACTTAGATTGTTTTGTCTGACTTAATCGAGTCTCGCGTAATGTTGAACTTATAATTCGGAAGCTAAATTTAATTTTGACACATTCGGCGGTGGAAGGTGCTTGAGGTTTCTGAAGTATTGTATTTTGTCTCTGTGAGTTAATATAGAAATTTGATTGCGCAATTTGAACGTCCACTGAACCTGTATTTGATATCGGTCTGTGCATTTTATGTATTTCATTGAATGTTACTATTGTGAGTGTTTCCCTCCTAATTTTAAGCGATCCCGGAATTGTTTCTAGTGGTGCCTTATCGATATTTAATTCGAATCACCTATTTTTTGGATACTTAATTTTATACTTAGAAGTTTTGATTCCTTAAGAAATCTTTTCAAGTCCTATCCTAATCAAATAATTCTTTTATATTAAAGTCATACTCTTAAATTTTGCTTTTAAATTTTGCTCTTAGATTTTGTTTTTAAAATTCGGATGTTGAATTTGGGTACAACCCCACCTGTAGAGCGACACGAAGGACCCCGGTTTCAATTTTTGTTAAGGAAGGTTCGTGATCTTGAACTTCTGGTATTTGTCATTTCACTGTATAGCGTACCTTTGAAATTTTTATTCTTTTATCTCTGCATTGCTCCGATCATTGATTCCGTATATTTCGGGCAACACCCAGAATTGTATTTGAGAAGACATTTTAAATTTGTTGATTAGTAATAAAGGTTTGTTAATTGTTAATAACCCTATTATTGTTTCTTTTCGTCCTTGACCCTCTGTGAACCCCAGTCCCTGGCTCTACGATTGAATTCGTGGCCAAAAAGGGGGTTTGATCCGTGCTGCAGGTAAGTTGATCTGAGTGCGGATCAAGATTTGTTACGATTTTGACATAACACATGTACTGATTATTTTTGTCATCACCATGCTTTTTTGTACATTCTAGAAAAAGAGAGTCCTGGAGTCGTTTGAAGAAGATAAAATTCTTGCCTGTGGATAAGTAATAATCAAGAGGCGCGGTTGCGTGTTAGGCAAATTTACAGGCGTCGACTGAGTGCTACTATTTTGCTCTAATACTCTAAATATCGCTCTAACAGGCATTTAATTTTCTTTAGATGGTCAGTACCAGTATAAGAAAACTTTAGAAGATTTTTTGGTCTACATAAATGGCTTAAATATCCTAGTAACCGGAAGTCGGCCGTTTTAACTTGATGACGTCAAAAGTGAGAAAATCGCATGAAATTCCCAACAGCTATTTTTCGCAGTGAGACACTTTCCAGCAAGGACTGGCACTGGGAGAAACTAGATATTTATGAAATGTGTCGAATGGTCAGTTTTTGACGGATCATGTACCAGGAAACGAGATATCAATTTCTGAAAATCGGCATGCCAAGGCCAATGACATTTACGATTCCGAGGCAATAATAACAAAATAGACACGATATCATCACAAACATGGACCGTCGAATCCATTTAACAGATCTACTAATTACTTCGGCACCAATAATTCGACGAAAAAGTAAATAACCTAGAAGAATAGTAAAGAGCAATTTTCCAGTATTTCAGCTGTTATTTTCCACGTCGTGAGTTTGAGGCATCTACTTCCAGATGGCAAGCTAGGCGCCGTGGCATGGCTACCAATCACTTATTTAACCCTTTGGATACTAAAGGCGCCTGAAGACGTCCGACATTTAGTCCAATGTATTGCTTACACACATTGATGAATTTGGCCCACATGTCGAAAGGGTTCCGTAGTCAAAGGTAAATAATATATACATGAAAACAGAAATAGTATATCGTGGATCAAGGGCATCGAAATGACCTTTCGCCCATGACACAGGATATTTTTTGTCTAATTCCCTTGGCAATAAAGTTCACACAAATACTTTACGTCCGGTGAAGCGGACGTAAAATTTTTGTTCGCCCCTCCACTTAAGGGTATGTGAAAGTGGCATCTGAAGAGTCAATGGTTCATGAAACTTTTCTCCGAAATGGGTGTGCCGCATCGTTTCAAACTTTACAACGTGAATGTGGAGGCTAAAAAGAAGGTCTTGACACTCGTAAAATTGTATTTTTTACAACAAATTTTAAAAATATGTATGAATAAATTTTGAAAAAATTTAAATTTAATGAATTTCAGGACCTTTCTTATACCCTTCATATTTATATTGTAAAGTTTGTATCGATTCGGTACACCCAGTTTGAAGAAAAGTTTCACGAACGATAACTCTTTGACGTCACTTTTACAGCATCTTAACCAGCCTGAAAGTGGACGTTTACAGCCTGCTTTGCATGCCTTAATAGGCGCGTTTTCGAAGGGAGTTGGAAACAAAAGAAGTATATTCATTCAAGCAGGCGCTTAAGGTGATACGAAAGGGTGTGTGTGTGTATATTGTAACGCGATTTTTCCTCCATCTGAAAAATCTCGCGCACCTTCGTCGATCCACGCTTTCGCCTCCCTCCCCGTTCTCCGACTATTCAATGGGCGCCAGTTGATTTTTGGGTCCCCGGAACCAACAAACCGGTCTAAGCCGAATCGTAACTCGTAATTGCAAACCTATCACCTAAATTTTATCACAAAACGGAGAGAAGGGCGGCGAGAGAGGACTCGGACGGCATGTCCCGGGTCGCTCAGGAGGCAAGTTGTGGAGAGTTAGGGTCGGGGTCGTAACTGACCTAAGGGAGTAGGTGTCAAAAGCTATACTTTAGCGGATAATGAGGAAAGTGGTATATTCTCACATAATGCCAGATACTCTAGTACATATTTTTACGCGTTCGAACATCGCGGCCGGAAGAGAGGTCCTTCGGTGATCGTCCTCAGATCTCCCTAGGACGTGCAGGTGTCCGGAATGCCATGAACCTCGACCAATAGACGCGAAATTGGGGTCCCCTGGACTCTGATATCGTAAACGGAACGGAACGGTAGCGTATGGAACTCCATGCTCACCCTGGAGTTACCTGGAACGGACGTGAACGGACTCAGCTTTCCATAGGACGCGCAGGCGTCCGTAACGCCATGAGCCTCGACCGATAGACGCGAGATTGGGATCCCCTGGGCTCTGATATCGTAAACGGACGGAACGGTAGCGTACAGAACTCCCTACTCACCCTGGAGTTCCCTGGAACGGACGTGAACGGAACCCTAAGGTCTCACTGGAGCCATCGACCGGCACCTCTCCCTCGGTCCTCTTCTTCACACATCCACTCGCGGCACTCACTCGGGTCAGACTCTCTTTTCGAAAACCCACGCAACCCGAAAATCCAGACATATTTCTCCCCCTCGGCGTACCCGGCGAGTCAGGGGAGGGGAACGTTCGGTACCTTGGAGGTCGCAGGGGTTGTCACCGGGTCCCCGGAAAGTGGTAGGGGAATTCGCGAGGCCGATGAGGAATCCGCCGGCGGGCCTCCCCCTGGGATCGACCTTGGCGGTGAAGGACGACCCTTCTAATCTAATGCCACGGCTTCCTCGGCAGTGGCTGTGGCCTGTCCACCGCGCGAGGCCTGCCACCCGTATCTCTTGGCGCCTCCGGGCCTCACCAGGTCGATCCTCTCCAACTCGGGGCGCTGGGATCACCAGACCGCTGGCCCTTGCCGGAGAACTTCCTCGGTCGGAGCACTCCACCCGGTTGGGAGACTCCATGGGTCCTCCCGGTGACCTCGCAGAATTCCCCCCGTGGGACGAGGGGTCCCACTCCCCGGATGTTAAGGGGAGTCTGGGCCCCTTCCTCGACCTCCTCACGTCCCTCCCCTCGCTCGATCCCGCGGGTGCCGAGGGGTCCTGGAGCAGCACTGCACCTTTACTAGTCTCCTCACACCATCCTTAGGGTTTCCCGGAGATCCCGTATCGTCTACTGCGGTTGTGGTCCTGGGACGGACGAAAATCCGTCACAATATATATTGTGACAATGCACCCAGTGGGCGATCGCCCCAGGGCTCCAAATGTTAAACCTCCATCCTGAAAACCATTAAAATCCTGTCCGAAGGCAGGGGTATTATATTTTAATTGTATCATTTCATCCACGTCTTATTTCAACACGCTCGGCGCTCAAGGTCGAGGAGGAGAGGAATCCGAATATCCGTCGCGCTACCTTTCGTTTCTTTTTTGTATCATAAGTTGTGTATAGCTTAGAAGTAAGGACGTCCTCGCGGTGAGGCGAGTGCGGACAAGAAGATAACATCCATCGCGGGACAAGGGCGCCCTCGAGGGACCTCAGAAAAGGACGACAACGGTGGCAGAGGAGCCTCACCCCACCGCTGCCCATGAGTGCCGGGGCCGTGCGGAGTAGGGCTGAACCGAGCCACCCGCGACCCTGCGCTTGACGGCGAGGGCCGACCCCTGGTGGCGTCGCTGGGTCACCGGGTCCGTATCCAGATTTCCGGCCTCTCACGGATGGCGGGAGGGCGCATTGCCGGTGGCCGTTGGCCCCCCCGCCGTGTCCTTTGACCCCCCCCCCGTCCTCTGAAGTCCCTCTAAGGGCGGCAAGGAGGGGTCCCAATTGCGTCGACCTCCTACGCCGAGGCCAGGCCGCGGTGACCCCAGGGCGGAAGGGCCCACTGGTCCCCTTACCCAGGAGCCGTTGCATCCAAGGATGTCAGCACCCCCGGGCTACATCGCGAGAAATCCTGGCTCAAGGGAGCCCAGGATCGGCGCCACCGAGTCCCCGAGGAGCTACGCCCCTGGACCACACTCACAAGATGACGTCACGCTCCTGCAGTGCGCCCGATAGAACCGCGAAAACAACTTCAAATCCGGCGTGCGAACCTGCGCGCCGGCCCAGTTCATGTCGTGGCTGTCATCATACGAAATCCTCGAAATTCCGAACGTGACCGCTGTCAATTGGCCGACGCAACTTGGCAGCCGACGGCAACCAATCAACAAAAACTTCGAGCCGCCGAGCCTGCCCGGAGGAGCGCGGTCAGGACCCGGTCTTCTTGGTCTGCGAGCGATGAGCTGTCCAGACGTTGAATCCGCTGCCTCCACACCACCCCTTGCACCGCTACCTCGACGCACATACGCCACTACGTGGGGAGCATCGCCACCGCTGGTCGACCTCCAGGGCACTGAGGAAGCACCGTCGCACTCGCCGAGCCCGAGGTTCGAGAGTACAGTACAATTTCAGTACATTTTTAGTCGGTTTTTGGTTTAGATCCCCTCTTTCGCGTTTTTCCTCGGGTAACCCGTTGCCGGGCCACGCGCCACGTGGTCGGCCCTTCCGCTAATCAGCCAGGATACCGCGTGATCAGCCTCTTTTGATTCTCTCTGTCTAGTCTCGTGTGAGCGGCCATTTGTTGATTAGGACGGCCAAAGTCTCGTGTGAGCGACCATTTCTCGATATTGACGGTCTAGTCTCGTGTGAGCGGCCTAATTGTATTTTTGCGGCCAAAGTCTCTGCCTCTCTCCTCGGTCGGATCAAGAAGCCGTGTCGACTCGAATCAAGGATGCTGTCTGGAGCGGTCGACACGTTTATTACCTTGTTGTACGTTTGCGTCGCCAGCTCTGGCGGAACGTTTCCCAAAACCTATGAAAATTCCTTTGCCTCCAGACCCGACGACCTCGAGTGCCCTGAAGGCGCCGTGGGCTGCACTTCGACCCAACGGGTACAACCGCAACGCTCATTCGGGAGCGCCGAGGGTCCGTCTCCGGGTCTACCCTTGCTCCCTCTCCCTCGCTCTCATGGCCGAGTCCTATCCGGCCGCCCTCGCCATCGAGGCCTACCCGGCTCTCGCCGGCGGGTTGAGCGCCCCGGGGCCATCAGCCGGCGCACGTGTTCCTCTTGACCCATGCGCCGGGGCGCCGGGACCGCTCGCCTGGCGCTCACCCCGTGCAATGGGGTAGGAACGCCGAAAAACAATTCGGGAAGGCTCCCCGATCGCGGGACTCGCGTCCCCGCGATCAAAATCCCGCAATCGGGCACGAGACCCCCGCCTCCTCCATCTGCATCCCCCGGGCGCCCAAGCCGTGGCTCCCCCCCTCCGGGGGGAGGGGGGGGGGCACCGAAGGGCCCGGATCAGGCCTCGGCGCTATCCCTTACCCACCCCTCTGACCTTCTCGCAACTCATCCCCCGATTCCGCGACGGCCAGGCAACCGCAAGATTAATCGAGCGATGAAACAAAACCGGGGCCGTGGCGGCGCGTGACTCCGGTCCCGACGCCTCTATGCCTCCCCGGAAAAATCCTGCGAGGCGCGCCACTCAGAAACGAGAAAGCCCGGTGTAGCCTCGCCAAAAAATGTTTAGACAAGGAGGTTCTCTTACGGGACGGCGCTAGAGTAAGATAGCATTAAGGACTTTTTGGGTATAAATACAGGTACCCCGGGACCCGAAGATCAGTCGTCTGTACCCGGTCATCCCGAACGACCGAAGGTTCTCTAAATATAACTCGCATCATCGTCAAAATCGTTTCCTCCATCGCTACCTCCGCTACCACCCGTACCTTCGGCACGGACGCGTCTGCCGGCCCGCTCGCGCCTCGAGACGCCCACAGCGCCGCGCCCTCGCGCCCCGCTACGCGAACGTACGCTTTGCCGCAGAGCGCGCTCCGCTACGCGGACGGACGTTCTACCGCCGGACGCGCTCCGCCTCGCGGACGTACGACCTGCGGCCGGACGCATCCGCACTCCACCCCGCGAGCCCGCGGATCCCGACGGGCCCTAGCGCGCCGCCGTCCGCGACATTCGGCCTCGCAGCACCGAGCGCCATGGAGCCCACGCTGCCCCCGCCGCTATGCCCCCCCCCCCCGCGCCACAAGCGGTGAGGCCGCTAAAGAGCGCGGGCCTGCGCCCAGAGACGCAACACCGCGGAGGCCGAGAAGGTCGAGCCCCCTGCGCCAACCCCCCCTCCCGTCGTCACTCCGGACGCCGGAGGACCAACCGGGGATCCGGTCACCGCCGCCCTCCCGACCGAGACCCCGACCGGTTGCTCGCTCGGGCGGAAACCAAGGGGTGGTTCTCCCCGGAGGCCTCGGCGATCTTCGCCAACCCGGCTGCTCGTCACCGGGCCCTCGACCCGCTGATCGCGCAGGTGTTCCACCACATCTGCGGGCCGCCCCCCGGACCAGCGTCTTCACCACAGCCGAGGACGCCACCGTGAGCGCTCCCTAGGACGTCGGTGCAAACTACACCACCGCCCACCTCGGTCTCCCCGCTGCCGCTGACGCCGCCGGTCGCACGGCCGTCGACCCCGGCCGCCGGCCTGAGGTCCGCCTGGGGCTCGTCCTGCCCTCCCACGCCGGGCAAGGGAATCCCGGGCCACCTCGGACGCTCCGCCTCCCCGGAGATCCCGTCCAGTAGCAGCTACGCCCGGCCAAGCGAACAGCCGGCTTCCTGGCTGATCTCACCACCGCCGAGCCCCCCCTCCCCCCGGTCCGTCAAGCTCGCCCGTCGACTGGAGAAACTTTTCGGACCGACGCAGGGAACTCGGGGCGCTCCCCCCCCCCCCGGGGTCCATGGGAGGCGGAGAGTGGAGCGGCCTGGCGGCCCTGGCCGTCCTCGTTCTCGGGGTTTACTACTGGTGGTTCCGGGCCCTACTCCGGAGAGTGCATTCCGACCGCCCGGACACCTTCGACCTCCCGGAGTATCCCGCCATGCCACACTTCGACCTCTGAGCAATCGAGAGGGAAACCCACCGGACCGCGACGCGAGCAACGCGGGGGCGTCTCCCCCCTCTCCCGCCCACCGCGACGCCGCAGTTGAGCCGAGGCAGGGGAACCGCGAGTGCCGCAAGGACGAACTCACCGCGACCGCGAGGACAACCTTTTTTTCGCGAAGTGCAAACTTCATTTAATTTAATTCCCGTTTTCGCGAAGTGCGAACTCAAATTCATTTCGCGAAGTGCGAACGTTAGTTAATTCCATTTCATTTTTCGCGAGGTGCGAATTTTCAAAGTCAGTTTCCTTTTTTTGCGAAGTACGAACTTTATTTAATTTAAATTCCGTTTTCGCGAAATGCGAATCCCCCTGTAATCCCCTCTTTCCGAGCTGGAAATTTCTTGTGGAACCGTGCCGGCTTTCGACTTAGCCGCTCCATTTCTAAATCGACCACTGAATATATGTCCAGTATTTCAACCACCGTAAAATGTTAATTTCGCGATTCGAACAAAATTTAGTTAGATTTTAGTTATTTCCGAGCGAGTATCGCGTATGAAAATTTAATGTGTCCGAAACTTTGCGAATCTCGTGTCGATTATTTGCGCCGACCTTTTGAAATTGCTGCCTTTTCTTGCGCTTCTTTTATTCTTTTTTTGGTGTTATTGCTGCCTACTCGCGAAACCTTTAATTTATTTTGCTTGCGTATTTGACAGATTGCCGTCCGTTCACCTTTAAATATTTTCTTCGCGAATTTAGTCTTCTAATATTTCCCGATTTAATTTAGTTCCGGGTAGGTAATTGCGCGCGTGCCATTCTTACTTTTCGCGTTATCTTGGACTTAATTCATATTCTTCTTCCGTAGCCGAGCCCAATCTTATAGTCGAAGATATAGTTTCGCGTAGTTATTTTGGCTGTTTACGAGCCACCGTTTTTTTTTCCGTGCGCCTCGCCGCGCGCATCGTCCCTTCGAGTGCGAGCGCGCGCTCCGTCAGCCGGGCCGGTAGCCAGATTGTGGGCCCGCCGATGGCCATTTTGTGAAATTGTTAAATTCAATTCTTTTCAGTTGTGAATAAATAGATCATTAATTTAATTCCGCCTCTGGTTTGCTTTCTCGAAAGGACCCCGCCCTCTCCGCGGTCGCTTGGGTGTACTGAGCTAGCCCGATTAATTTTCGTCGTCGGCGACGCTGTGTCTCGTCTCGTATCGCTACTTTCCGTTCAATTTTTGCGTGTCTGGGACATTAGAATAATTTTCGCTTCTGTTAGTTGAGGGATCGACCCTTCGGGCCTTACGCTGGTGCGAAACCGTGGGTGGGTTGGGAGATTCATCACTGGTGCGTGAGCTCCCGTACGCTGGTGCGAGCCCCGACGGATTAGGCTCGTACGGTTCGGGTCCCGGATTGGCCCTTTGGATGGCCTGGCGCCCAAGAATTTTGTTTGGGCGTTATCTCAGTAAAAATAACGCCACAATATATATAGTGTGTATGCGCGCGCGCGCGTGCGTGTGTGTGTGCGTGTGTGTGTGTGCGCGCGCGCGCGCGCGTGTGAATGATTTTTCCCGGTTTCGGGAACGAAACACTAAATTGGGCGCCAGGTCTCCCCGGAGGCCAAAAATACTCAACGGCAAACTCTCCACTCTCGAAAACCTCAACGACTCAAAATTTCAGAACTCTCGAACGAATCTCGACAATCTCAAAATTAACTCAACGGAGTAGGCTCGAACGATCTCCGCCTCAACGATTGTCGCGGCGCGGCCGACTAGCTCAGAGCGCGCACGCGCCAAGGTTCGGAGAGGGCGAGGGTAAGACCAAGATACGGGGGAAAAAGGGGAAAACCTCAACAAATTTGGGGATTTATCATAGGCTCGGGGAAGGCAGGGGAATTCAGCCGTTCTACTCAAAAGAAAAACCAATTCAAATCTGGTATCAATTTGTGACAAATTTAGTTTAACAATAAAAAGAAAAAGAAAACAATTAGATTAACAAAATTACGTGAGACAACAGAAATGTGGAAAGAAAATAGGGTTCGGCGGAAGGCCGCCCAAAAGACAATTAAATTTGAAAGGTAATTCTCGCGAGACAATTAGGCGAGAGATAATTAAAGCACGAAATAGAAAATCGGTTACGGGTCGGATACCAAGAACAAAAAAAACGGCTTTCTCGGGTTGTCACCGGGAAAGACGAGTTAGCGCGAAAGGCGCAAAACGATTCGCTATAAAGGACAAAATTTGTCACCTAAATTCACATCGCACTCAATCAAATTTACAAATTTCCACAATTCAAATATTTAAGGGTTTGCGCTTGCGTTTATGGACTAATTAGCTCCAAATTATACGAACTATTCTCTACAATTCTCGACTCTAAATTTCCGCAATGTTATACAAAATTTACTCGACGGACGAGTCGCGAGAATACTCTCAAAATTATTCTGCAACGTAAACTCAAAAATCGAAATTTTGACCGGAAGAAAATCTGGATTTTCGGGGAAACAAAATGGGTCGCAGACGCGAGCGACCACGCGATCGCCGCGCGGCTTCTCCGCCTCCGATCCTGCGGGAAAGAAAATGAACCCTCCTCAGACCCAACTTCTGGCCGTGGCAAAAGACTCTACTATTCTCGAAAACTAGGTTCGGCGGAAGTCAAAACCATTCGCCAACTTCCGCCAGTCAATGAAAATTACTACGAAGAAACCCGAATTTCACGGCCAGACAACAAAAAAAGACTCAAACTGCGCGCTTCTACTCAAAAGGGCGCGACCGAAAATTACAAAGAAAATGGCGAGAAAACTACGGGACACGACTCGAAGAAAACGAAAAGTCGCCCTTGTGTCCGCCGGAGGAACCCCGCGGTCTCCCGAGAGGCTAACTCAAATCTCGGTTTCCGTGAGTCGCAGGCCCCACCAGGGCAATCCGGAAGATCGCCCGTGTGAGACTAACGAATACCGACTACGTGGTACGCTTCCGCTCACCGGCGCGACACGATCCGTGCCCTATGACCACACGGATTTACGCGGCGACTCTAATACTTCCCCCATCAAGGAGACAAAGAAAACGAAAAGGGGGTCCTCGATTGAGCACGTAGCACTTACTTTACTCTAGAAAATTCGCCGCCGCTCGCCGGCCCCTCGGCTAAGTCCCTCAACGAGTCGGGAAGGTCTTCGGGTCTTCAAGCACGGGAGACAATTAGACAATTTTCAAGAAAACTGTGTCCGTTGCAGGTCCGGTCGGTCCAACGGTCGTAGACGGAGAAGATCGGAGCTCTCTGTGCGCCGTCCTATATAGGGCTTTGGCTGGCCAGTCCGAATTCCAATCGGCGTCGTTGATTGGCCGAGAGGCTCCTTAGCACCAGATTTTCGGCGGAATCGGCGTGCGCCGGCTCGATTCCTAGGGCAAGGGGTTGCGGCGGCGCGGTCTCCGTGCGCGGTTGCTGGGCAACGGCGTTGCGCGCCTGGCGCACGTCGAGCCGCCGGCGATGCCTTGGCCGTGCCGAGCGGTGATCCGTCGGGTCCCGGCGGGCCCTGGTCCTCTGGGCCCCCGATGTTTTCACCTCCGGGGGATCTTGGCTCACCCGGGAACGGACCCTTGGGTAAGCCCCGGGTACTCTGGCGAGGGCGTAGCATCCAGGCCTCGCCTCGTCGGTGGCAGCCAGGGTCATCAGAGCTCCTGCCTTCTGGTCCGGCTCCTGTTATACTCGTTATACGTTATACTCGCTCGGAAATAATTAAGATCCCACTAATTATACTCGGATTAAGAAACTAACATTTTACAATAGTTGAAAATCCGGACATATATTTACTTTTCGATTTAGAAATGGAACGGCTAAATCGAAAGCAGGCACTGTTCTACAAGAAATATCCAGCTCGAAAAGGGGGAATTACAGAGGGGTTCGCCTTTCGCGAAAACGGAATTTTAGGTTATAACGGGTTGCACTTCGCGAAAACAGATTTTAATTCAAATAAAGTTCGCACTTCGCGAAAAAAGGAAAACTGACTTTGAAAATTCGCCCTCCCGAAAAATGTCATATATTAATTACGATTTACACTTCGCGAAAATGGGAATTATTTAAACAAAGTTCGCTCTTCGCGAAAACAAAAGGACATTAATGTGTCAACCGCTCAAAACAGCATCCTTGAGTTCGGGTCGACACGGCTTCTTGATCCGACTGAGGAGAGAGGCAGCAATGAGATATTTTAATTCAGCAAGGCCGTTCACACGAGACTTTGGCCGAAATAATACAACTAGGCCGCTCACACAAGACTTTAGCCGCGAAAATATAATTAGGCCGCTCACACCAGACTAGGTCGAAAGAAACAAAAGAGGCTGATCACGCGAGACCCTGGCCGATTAGACAGCGGAAGGGCCGACCGCGTGGCGCGCGGCCCGGCGATGGGTTACCCGGGGAAAAACGTGAAAGAGGGAAACTAACAAAATGGCTACTCAAAATCTAATCAATTTATTATACGCTCAAACCTCGGGCTCGGCGAGTGTGACGGTCCTCCTGATGTCTTCCTGTAGTGGAGGTAGTGATGGCAGGACGAAGGCAGCGGAATCGATGTCCTTACGGCTCGACGCTCACGGACCAAGAACACCGGGTCCTCGCCGCGGTCCTCCGGGAAGGCTCGGCGGCTCGAAGTTTTTGTTGATTGGCCGCCGTCGGCTGCCAAATTGCGTCGGCCAATTGACAGCGGTCACGTTCTGAATTTCAAGGATTTTCGGTGATGACAGCCGCGGCGCAGGTTCGCGCGCTGGATTTGAAGCGGATCCCGCGGTCCAATTGGGGCGCGCGGCCGGCGCGTGACGTCATCCGCAGGTCCAGGGACGCAGCTCCTCGGGGACTCGGTGGTCCTGGGCTTCCTTGAGGCAAGATTCCTCGCGATTTTGCCCGGGGGTGCCGATATCCCTCGATGCAACGGCTCCCGGGTAAGAGGGCACCAGTGGGCCCTTCCGCCCTGGGGTCACCGCGGCCTGGCCTCGGCGTAGGAGGGCGACGCAATTGGGACCCCCCCTCACCACCCTTTTATGGATTCCCTTGAGTCTAAGATCACGGCGGGGGGTCCACGGCCACCGGCAATGCGCCGTCCTCCCGCCATCAGTGAAGGGCCGGAAATCCGGGTACGGACGCGGTGACCCAGCGACGCCACCATGGGTCGACCCTTGCCGTCAAGCGCAGGTACGCGGGTGGCTCAGTTCGGCCCTACTCCGCGCGGCCCCGGCATCCATGGGCGGCGGCGGGGCGAGGCCTCTCTGCCACCGTTGTCGTCCTTTTCTGCGGTCCCTTGAGGGCGCCCTTGTCCCGCGATGAATGTCATCTTCTTGCGCGCACTCGCCTTAGCCTCCAAAAGGCACGACGTTGGGTGGGAGTCCACGCGGCCAAGGGCCATCCGTAAACCTCTGCGTGATGGAGGTAGATGCGGACCCCCATGGGTCCGTAACGAAACGGCAAATGGCTACTGAGGAACTGTGAGAGATGCTCGCTCTGCGGAGCTGATCGCACTCTCGTTCCCCCTAGAGTTACCGGCGACAGGTTTCCCTCATCATAGAAATACTCCTCGACCAGACGGCCGGAATACGTTGGGTAACCCATCCCGTGTTCCGGATTTCCGGGTGCGGGTTGGGGGCCGACACCATCGGCCGTAATAAGAAGGCCGGCGAGCTAGTACGGGCCGATAGATGGGATAACCGATCCAAATACTCGCTGGGTTATCTTGGTCGATGGATCGGGTTCCCATCAGACCTAGCCTGGAAAGCTCGCTAAACCACGCTGGAGCATTACGTCTCAGCTGGCGCCTTGCACGAATGCTCGCACCACGCGGGTGCAGGGGAGGACCTCCACGGGGTTCCCCGCGGGCAACGGGCGGGGTCAAGTGGCCTCCCTTCGGGGAGAGCGTCGCCGAGGCCCCGACCCGGCCAGCGCCTCCCCGGGGTTTGAACGAGCGATCCGGAGTAGTCGGGTTTTTCCAGCCCGTTTTGGGCCTTCGGGCCCTCTGTGGCGGTGGGGTCGCTGGAAGTAATGGGGAGTATAACCTCTCAGAATGGGGGGGGGGGGGCGCCAGGGAGACTATAAATCTGCAGGCGTGGCCGGCTGCGCCCGATATGAAATTATGCCCACACTGGCCTCACCGCGGACGTCCTAACGTCCAAGCCATACACAACTTATAGTACAAAAAAAAAAATTACAGGTAACGTAACGGGTATTCGGACTCCTCTCCTCGTCGGCCTTGAGCGTCGAGTGTGCCGAAGTAAGACGTGGTGAAATGATACAATTAAAATATAATACCACTGCCTTCGGAAATGATTTTAATGGATTTCAGAATTATTGTTCAACATTCGGAGCCCTGGGGCGATCGCCCACCGGGTGCATTGTCACAATATATATTCGGAGAATTGGGTGTACCGATATCTTGGATGTCTCTCTCTCTCTCTCTCTCCCTCTTTACCCCGTGAATATAGAGGCCGTAAAGTAAGTCCTGAAATTCATGAAATTTCATTATCCATAAAAAATGTATTTATCATGGACTAGAACAAACCTGGCGTGGTCCGTGCACGTTTTCGATGTTTTACGCTTCTTGGACGCTTAGAATCGAAAATGAAGAGTTTCAGGACATAGCTCGAACAATTTAGAATACCGCGGAAATGGAACATTAATAAGTCAAATGGAAAAATGTGGTAAATACTTTCACCAACGATTGGAAGAGAATGCTGGCTTGTCCTGGGGCTAACAAGTGTTTTTAGAGCAGAAATTTAGTTGCAGTTAAATGTCACAGATGGCGACGTTGGTCCTAGACAGTCATTAGAATAATGAATTCACAGGATTTCGACAGTTTTACATATATCTCTTTATCACTACTTTACCGAAATGACATATGGAACGGTTTCTTTCGTATAACTCTTAACATAGACTGTTACGTGGCGGCTGAGTTGCTAGCGAGGCCGGGGGAATTTCACAGATTTGTCCGGACGGTATAGTGATTGTAAAAGAATGAACTCGTACGCAGGCGTAACCAGTTTATGATTTGAGGAATATGGAGAGGATAATTCGAGCGGCTATGTCAATCTGTTTAGTGGGATCGATAGGTTTTTGGTCCTCAAAGGGTGGTTCGAACGTTGCAATGAGGACTCAGGAGAGGTTTTAAGGTTTCGTGAGAATTAAGCTGTCGTTTTATATTGAATCAAATAGTTCTATTTGCGATGCAAGGGGTACCGTGTCCATGAGGGTAAGGTGAGCAAAAGATATGCTGTGCTAAGCGGATCGTCGCGGGACGAGGCAAGGACTATGGAGGCCGCGCGCTAGCGGCTTGCGGAAATGTAACGATATATGTCCGCGTATCAATTGCGGAATGCTGACGCGATCTTCTTCGCTTGCAAGGTGCGCTTTGTCTTACTCAGCAGGGGCAGCTAATGAGTTGCGATTTATATTGTGAGGAGTTAGAATGTGGTAGTCGTTACCGGAAGGTGAATACCGTATTCTGTTGCGGGTTTAGTAATTTGGAATAGGCTTAGAAAGAGAGTGATGAAGGGTGAAAGAGTGGAGCTCTTCGAAGAGGACCTGTACCTTGGTTTTGCAGAGGCCTTTACTTCCGGTGACGTCTCTCCTACGTCCTGCCGATTGCGATGAACTGCGCATGAACGCCTTCTAACCGGGGCGTGCCCTAGAGTTGGAGCTTGCCAAGATTCTCCTGCTGGTTTGGAATTCGCAGCGTTGTCGTTCTTCTCACTGTTGGCTTGTGGATGTCGGAGTACCGAAACGCACAACTGTTACTAACGGTACGGTCAGCTCTTCAGAGAACCCCAGCCACACAGAGTGTGGACTGACTGACTGAGAACTCGGTCTTAGTACAAGAGTGGTTGACAGACTGCCGCAGACTAGTGACGTGGTCTCTTTTGGTGCCGTTTTTATACGAGATCTTATCCTTGAGATGCCTATGAAGACAGGGTCCAATTTCCTTGTTTTTGGATTTTGTTGCTAGGGCTTGATCGAACGTGATCAGGAAGTCACTATTGTAACGGGGCGAATTAGGAGCGCTTGCGCGAGACCGAAATCGACGGCGATCGACGCGTGCGCAATAACCGCAGAATTAGGCGGTGCGAAAAGGACGAGAGGTAGGAGGAAGCCGTGGAGTAGGGAGAGGCCGCGAGACTCCAGGAGACTTCAAGTAAAATTCTAAATGACAGATTAAATTTAGATATCGATGGGAACAGTCACTCAAATTTAATAGAAGTAGGATAAATTCAGGTCCCAATTGGACAAAAGTAGGAAGTTAGAATAGTCAGGAGAAAAAGCGGAGTCAAACGGACTCACAAAATATTTATGAAATAAAATTTATACACAGGAGAATTCTAAAATTAAATCCTAACCCCAGCGATCTCTTCCATCGAGGTAGCCGTCGCATCCCTAAATTCGAAATCCTTTTGAAACCCTATCCTGGGACTGTGCTATGGCAGCATCTCCCAAAAACACGAACATTAGATCGTGAAAAGAAAAAGAAAAGTGAAAGAAAAGGAGCCATACCTTCGATTGACATATGTCAATCGAAGCAGGTTCAAATAAAAACAATACAGAGAAAGTGTAGATCCGTAACTTCAGCCTTGTTAATGCGACAGCTCTGAAGCAGGAACTATCACTATTTTCAATTGTGAAAGACAGCTCGGACTCAATCATTGAGATTGCCTTCGATCTGCCGGACTTTCACAGTCGATAAGAAGAATCGGAGCACGAGGACGTGCAAAACAAAGAACCTACAACAACATCCTCTCAAACCTCAAAATCCTAAAACCAGTGGATATCCGAAGCTGGGTAACCTAAATTAAGTTGAGACTAACATCTGTAGAGCAATACTTCAGGGATCGAATTAATTAATTCAAAGCAAATTCAGGAATTCTCTAGAATCAGAAATTACTAAATTAACAGGATTCCGAAATACTTAGGAAACCAACCCATTTGCACCCACACCTTGAATCTTTTTTATCCGGATTCGATGATGAACAGTTGGCGTACTCTGATGAGATAAATCGTCAATCTGAGAGTTCAATTCCTATCCCAATCAAATCCATTACAACAAGTAAAAACAGTTAAATAATCATCAGTCAAAGTTGGTCAAGAATCTGAAAGCGTTCGAGATATCGAAACACGAGTTCGATTCGGAATTTCGGCCTAGATCAGCTGAGCGAGCGACGCCTAGACATATAAGAAACCGAAATATTGTCTGCGCGGCACGAGACATCGTGATCCTTCTCTAATTCGCACGCCTGCCTCTCTCTTACTCGGGTCTTCGCACCTCGGAAACCGGTGATTTAATTATCTCGGAAAATTCTGACGCGGCTCGGACTCACGACAGTGTGGAAAAAACGGTGCACTATGTTGACGGATGAGTAGGCCCTGTGTTTTGGTCCAGAGTGCAGTTCGGTGCGAAAGGCGTGCAAACAAGCCAAAACATTCCTCGATTGGGTTAATCAGATGATATTATTGTTGCTTTGAATTCGATATTTATCTTCCGGTAACTGACTCATACTTAATGTAATGCGCGCCTCTCTATTTTGAGGAAATAGGGTAGCCTCGTAACCGACTGTAAAAGACTTCATCATAAATATAAATGTCGGTAAGGTACCAGCTTATGTTACCACTTGAGAATTCAAAACGACATTACCACCAAAAAGGGTATAGATGAATTTTGTTTTATCGACGTCAATTAAATTTTTCAACGCCTTTCATATCATCTTAAGGAGAGTAACGTTATAAGCGCAGTCGGTACAAAGATAAACCTATCATTATTCGAGATTATTAGCCTGGAGCATCAAATTGAACAGAAAATCTCGTTCTCTGAACATGTTGAATGAGTATTGTTAACTTTAACGAAGCCATGCAGATTGGAATACTTTTCTGTCAGATATTTGGAAAAGCCTCGTTACGGAGCCTATTGGTTTATAACCGAAAATTTTGCCTCAACGTCTCGCGACTGGTCCCACGAAAGGCTATAGTAAATTATACACTTTTAAGGCCTTAAAGCGACGGAAACCTCAATCTACCATCAATTTTGAATTCGGCGCCGGTTGTCGGGTAAGATTTAAGTGTCGCCTACGAGCTCGCGGTCCGGTACCCGAAGCCACCGATTCCCCCTCTTAACACGTAGCGAGCCGATCGATCGTAGAGAATCACTCTCGAATTAACTCTCGACCCGTCCATTACTTTTGGCAATTGCGTGCTTTTAATTGTAAATTTAATTATTAAGTTAATGTAAGTAGGAAGTCCATATGGAGCAATTACGGTTAAACCAAGAGAGTCGGTTTCTTGTCAAGGACTTTCGGAAACACATTTCATTTCATAAGTACTTGCACATTCTGCTTAATCAATTCATTTAATGTTCTTGGAAATTCGGAATCTCCTTCCTTTTGGGTCATCCCATTTGAACCCTAATTAATTGTTTTGTGAAATGAAATAAATGGAATTGTTTTTGTTCATTTAATTAAAATTAACTGGCGCCCAACTCTTTTACGGCCAATTTTGAGCCCCGACAGCCCGTGACCCAGGCCGCGTCGGGAGCAGATTTTCGATATTCTATATAAAATCAAAATCGAAATAATAAAGCATAAGGAAAAAGAAAGTCCGGTCTCAGGTTGAACAGCACCGCGCGGTGCTACCGAAAGCGGTCGACGAAAAAATTCCAAGTGGAGTGAAATATAAAACATTCCATATCTCTGTATTAAATTTAACAATTGGTTTCGCGGATATTGTACATTGTGCGGTGCTTGGGCATAAGCTGAAAAGTGGCTCTGATACCAAAAATGTTTTTTCGATAAAAAACACTGCAGTAAAGTTGGTATATGTACAATCTGATCAAGGAAATAATTGTTATTGCAGTTAACCATTGACGAATATTATAAATTTAAGGAAACATACCAAGATAAGAGATCTTGCAACGTGATTTTGCAGGGATCCGCAGGTTTCACCATGTCAAATATCTCATCTTTCACATCTTCAAAACTGACCGGCTCCTGGCCGTGTATTGTCATTTGCTCTTGGATAGCCTGAAAATTGGATGAATTCAAATAGAATGTGACAGTGTGTCTACAGGTATAGTTTACATAAATAATTTATGAATGCTTTCGTAAATATTTAGATTATAAATATTGTAACGGGTCAAGCGGCTAACATGAGCCACTGTACGTTAGGACCATTATTTCGGTATACTTAGGACATGCGCAATTAGTATGGCGTAAGAGTAGGGAGGCCTCGGGAGAGGGAAGCGCGGCTCGCGAGTGCAGAGCATCGCGAGAGAAGTCACTAAGTCTGGGATATCGATCGGATATCGATCAAAGACCTTTTACTCTTGGATTAGAACCGCGAACGCGAGTAAGTCGGGAAACGTCTTTCTCCCAGATTATTGCTAGTAAATCGGGAAACGTCTTTCTCCCAGATTATTGCTAGTAAATCGGGAAACGTCTTTCTCCCAGAAATATCCTCGTTGAGGAACTGCGCGTCCCTCGGTGACCGAGTATCGCCGCTCTCGATCCGAGCCGGGCAGTTGTCTGGACGAGAAGTCGTTCGGTAGAGTTTCATCCGAAAACTCGATGACCGAGCATCGCCGCTCTCGATTCGAGTACGGACAGAACTCTCAATAGAACGAAGGAATTTGTTTTGTTTATTTTCAGGTCCGTGTTCCAGTGGGTCTGGTATAGCGACCACACCCACATCCTAGTTCTTAAAATCCTATCTCTTATAATCCTTCACTTTCATCCTCAATATCGCACGTTGCGATTGATGGCAGAATTCCGGATCCTCAAAGCCTTAACCCAGCCAATATCCGCGGCTGGATAACCTAATTTAAGTGATACTAAAACCCGGAGAAATTAACTCCGGATGAAACATAGATCCGTGGTCGACTTTAGTCCGCGAGACCTATTTTTAAGCGTATTCTTTCAAGTAAGGCTGATCAGCCACCCGAATTAGGTGATCGTTTCTCATACGCGTTGTTAATAAACAATGGCGTTTTTCAAGCCTCCCAACAGTTAGAATTTTATTCAAACGCGTCGGTAAGAACTCGACACGTGGGGAAGGGGTACGCGGAGGTCGCGTAGACGGTTGTTAATTTCCTATTTGAATTCTACCCCAAACCACCCGTTCCACATAACCTTTACATCCCATGTTGCCATATTCCATGTCGATTCTATGATGAACGAATAGAACGCACCGGTAATGGACTAAGTCGTTCTTACTGAGGATCAATTCCTTTCCTATCCTTTCCTTTTCGAGTTCAACGCATGACTCAGGGAAAATCCCTTTAATCCAATTAGGACTGCATCGGCGTGCCGAAAATCCGAACATTTTCCCGGAAATTTAAATCGCCGAATTCCACTTAGACGGGACGGCGCCCGAGCGCTTATCATTAGAAAAACTCGCTCGAACCGGTTCTCGCGGACAGGCCTCCCGAAATCCACAATATTGACGCGCTCAGCTGATCGTTCGTAAACGCTCTCCTCGCTCTCTCGCCAGTCTCTTTTCTTTTCTTATCTTTAAAATTTAATTAATTTCGGTCTCAGGAGTCGTGAGGCTCGAACCCTCGACGGATGCAGTTTCTAGGTGCATAGGCACCGACAAAACTGCATACCATAACAATATATATTGTAACTTTTCTCGCGTACCGGCCCTTTCCCCCTTGTTCGGTCGCGTCGTATCGCGCAATCGGGCGGTCGCGAGGAAGTTTATTAGATTGCCTCTTGGCAACTTCCTGGATTTCCTTTTGGCAGTCTCAGATTAGCTAGGGCTTTCAACGGCGCAGAGCCTCAGTCTCTAAGCACTTTTCATCAGTGAAAGCCGTTTGGTAGGGAATCCAGGAATTTTATGTGTTTTATCTGAGGAAGGTTCGGACGTGGACTCGAAATTATAAGGGTCTCCGTGTGTCTTTCTGTCGCGTCAAGTATGGTATTCAATTGAATTTCGAAAATTGCAAATCTAATCGAGATTATGTGTGGGCGGGCTCCACGGTCACACCTTGCGTAATGTGTTTCCGTGACCCTTTAACAAAGGGGGAACAGCGCCATGCCGTCACGCCCTCGGTGTGTAAGTGTGAAAGAACGTTGTATTAAGAGTCTGGATAGTCCCGTACCTCTAGTCACCCGGGGAACGTCGCGGTGACGTCACGCCGGGGGCTTAGACGGGGGGTACGAGGCCGTCTCCTGTATACGAGGTTCCTGGTTTCCTCCGTCAGGCACGGAATTGCCCGTGCGACCAAACACCCGGGGAACGTCGCGATGACGTCACGCCGAGGGGCAGGTGCACGGCCTCAAGACCGTTCTTGAGCCTGAGGAGCAGGATGCGCGTCGTCTCGAGCAGCCAGACACTCGGAGAACGTCGCGATGACGTCACGCCGAGGGGCAGGTACAAGAGTCCGACGTCGTCGTCCTGGTTGTATGTTCTCCCGCCGTCCGGCTTCCGGGGAACGTCGCGATGACGTCACGCCGAGGGGGCAGACGCGAGAGCCCGAGACCGGCCGCGGAGCGGCTTTATGCCGTCACGCTTCGCACGGCAGGTGAGTTGGCTCGCCGAATTTCCTAAGATTTTTGACGAAAATTCCCGGAAGGGGAATCCGTCTAATAGCCACCGTTTGCAGGTGGTCCGAGGTATCCCTGCCGGACGCTTTGCCGGACTTCTTTGGGTGCTCGGTCTCACCTGCCTACTAGGGGCACTGAATTCTAATTGCTCGTGAGGAGTGGCCCTGTTGCCTCGTCTCCTCGAGCCCTTTAATCTTCCTCTTGCCAGGGGATGCCTGGCAAGGGTATGACGAAGGTAGGATACTGATCTGGAGGAGCAGCACAATGCCACCACGTCCAGAGGCTCTTTCGACCGGGTAAGAACGATCAGAAAGGACCTCGATTACACAAAATCTACGCCTTTTATACCCGTGGAGTACATGGGATCTATTACTATATCGTCGGGTTCCCACCCTGGCCCGCGTTCTTTGACGTGCTATTGGATACGATGGTTACCCTTTAGACGATTTGTAATTTCTCGCCCTTTGATTCGCCGGGGTCAAGGCCGTGGTCATTTCCTCCAATCGGGGTGATTCATATCAACGTTATATCAATTTGATCGCGATGTATTAATTCGCAACCTCGTGACCCTGCCCGTGTTGTGTGCGCGCGAGGCTCTCTCTCAACGCGCCGATCAAGCGGTTGTTTTTGTATCCCCCGCGAACTAATTATCGCGTTGACTACCCGTCGCGGGGACAAGATTCGATTTGTCTTTCACAGGTGTCGCGTCGCGTACCTCCGACACGTCACAACATATTACGTTATTTTTACTGACATAACTCCCAAGCAAAATCCTGGTAATTAATGTTCCGACCCTCCGGTGGTCACAAATAAATAATCTGAAAATGGGGACACCGTCTCGTAATCGCTCAACAGCAACAACATATTTTTGGGTGTCAGGCCCTCCAAAGGGCCAATCCGGGATCCGAACCCCACGGGCCCAATCCGTCGGGGCTCGCACCAGCGTACGGGAGCTCACACACTAGCGATGAGCCTACTAACCCACCCACGGATTTGCACCAGCGTAAGGCCCGAAGGATCGGTCCCTCAACTAACGGAGGCGAAAATTATCCTAAAGCCCCAGACACGTCAACATCGAACGAAAGATAGCAATACGAGACGAGACGCAGCGTCGCCGATGACGAAATTTAACCGGGCTAGCTCAGTACGCCCAATAGACCTCGGAGAGGGCGGGGTCCTTTCGAGAAAGCAAACCAGAGGCGGAATTAAATTAATGACCTATTTATTCACAACTGAAAAGAATTGAATTTAACAATTTCACAAAATGGCCACGGGCGGGCCCACAATCCAGTACTGGCTTGGGCGACGGAGTGCGCGCTCGCGCTAGAAGGGACGATGCGCGCGGCGAGGCGCACAGAAAAGAAACGGTGGCTCTTAGACAGCCAAAAATCCAAAGCTACGCGAAATTATGGTTCGATTATAAGGCTGGGCTCGACTCCGGGACAAGAATATTAATCAAATTAAAGACCACGCGAAATGAGGATTGCACGTACACAAAGACCTACACGGAACTAAATTAAATCGGAAAATATTAGACGACTAAATTCGCGAAGAATTTATTCAAAGGTGAACGGACGGCAATCGATTAAATACGCAAGTAAGATAAACTATAGGTTTTGTCGATTAAGGCAGCAATAATACAAAAAAAAATAAAAGAAACGCAAGAGAAGGCAGAAATTTCAACAAGTCGGTGCAAGTAATCTACGCGAGATTCGCAAACTTTCGGACACATTAAACTTTTATACAAAATATTCGGTCGGAAATAATTAAATTTCAACTAATTATACTCGGATTGATATCACACAAATGCGACAAGTTATTCAATCGGGAATCTTCAGTTTCTACGACTTTTTACATGGAACTATCAAATCGAAGGCAGGCACGGTTCCACAAGAAATATCCAACCCGAAAAGAGGGGATTACAGTGGGATTCGCGCTTCGCGAAAACGGGAATTAACGTGTCGACCTCTGAAGACAACAACCTTGAGTTCGGTTCAACACGGCTTCCTGATCCGACCGAGGAGAGAGGCTGCAATGAGATATTTTAAAAGAAAAGGGCCGCTCATACGAGACTATGGCTGCGAAAATACAATTGGGCCGCTCAAGTGAGACTAGGCCGTCCTAATCGAGAAACGGTCGCTCGCACGAGACTTTGATCGCGAAAATACAATTAAGCCGCTTACACGAGACTAGGCTTACAAACTCGGAAAATGGCCGCTCACGCGAGACTTGGTCGAAAGAAGCAAAAGAGACCGATCACGCGGAATCCTGGCCGATTAGATAGCGGAAGGGCCGACCGCGTGGCGCGCGGCCCGGCGAAAGGTTACCCGGGGAAAAACGCGAAAGAGGGAATCTAAACAAAATCCTACTAAAAATCTACTAAAATTGGTACTGCACGCTCAAACCTTGGGTTCGGCGAGTGCGACGGTGCTCCCTCTGTGTCCTGGAGGTTCACCAGAGGCGGCGATGCTCCCCAGGTAGCGGTAGCAAGTGGAAAAACGGCGACGTCTTGACAGCTCGACGCTCGCGGACCAAGAAGACCGGGTCCTCGCTGCGGTCCACCGGGCAGGCTCGGCGGCTCCTTGACGGCGGCTCGAAGTTCTTGTTGATTGGTCGCCGTCGGTTGCCAAGTTGCGTCAGCCAATTGACAGCGGTCACATTCGGAATTTCGAGGATTTCGTATGATGACTGCCGTAGCGTGAGCCGGGCCGACGCGCAAGTTCGCGCACCGGATTTGAAGTTGCTGCCGCGGTCCAATCGGGCATGCTGAAGGAGCGTGACGTCATCCTGCGAGTATTGTCCTGGGGCGTAGATCCTCGGGGACTCGGTGGTGCCGGTCCTGGGCCCAATTAAAGCAACATTCATCGATAGGCGTTGCTTCCAAAACCGAAACCATTCGGCTACAATGGATTCGAATTCTGCGTCTGTCACAGACTCGAAAGATGTAAGAATAGCTTCTTTCATGTCGGCCATTATTTTAAATTTGCATACAGAAATGTTATTTCTTTGACCTTTCCAAGAACAGAGGCTTGCAAATTCGTCCGAAAAAATGTTATGTAACATTCGATGATTATTTTCTCTCGTACTATGCCCACCAATGTTGTGAAGCATAAGTTTCTGGGAAAGAAAATGTTATATGGCGGCCGAGTGGCTAGCGAGGCCGGGGGAATTCTGCAGATTCCTCCGAGCGGTATACTGTTTGTAGAGAAATTAACTCGCATGCACGCGTAACCAGTTTATTATTTGAGAAATATGGAGAGGATAACCCGGGCGGCTAGGTTAACCTCTTTGGTGGGATCGATAGGTTTTTGACCCTCAAAGGATGTTGGAAAGTTGCAATGAGGACACAGGAGGGTTTTAAGGTTTCGCGGGAATCAAGTCGTTGCTTTGTATTGCATGAGACAGTTCTATTTATGATATGAGGGGTACAATGTCCATGGGGGTAAGGTGTGCAAATATGTGCTGCACTAAGCAGATCGTCGCGAGTCGAGACAAAGACGTTGTAGGCCACGCGCTAGCGCCTCGCGGAAGTGTAATCGAGATACGTCCGCGTATGAATTGCGGGATGCTGACGCGGGATTCTTTGCTTGCAAGGTGCGTTTTGCCTTACTCAGCAAGGGCGGCTAATGAGTTGCGATTTATACTTGAGGAGTTAGAATTTGGTAGTCGTTACCGGAAGATAGTGTGACGTGTATATTTTTGCCACCCCACGGCGACCTCAAATTTCGGCCGACGTCTTTTTTTTACATTCTCTCTTTGTAGGGCCCGGGGTCCGACGATCACCAACCCGGGGGAGAGAGAAAGCATGCCTAATTAATAACCAATTTAAGTTTAGTATTTTGTTGCAGCCTAATTTAGCGATCTGCGGGAACTCTTCCCAATTTCCTGTAAGGGATCATCCATTTGTTTTTTTTTGAGTTCCCGGGCGTAGTCTCGAGCACTCGCCGATATTCGGAATGAATATTTGGTGAAGTGATCGAGAGCTCGCCAAATTTCTGTATCGCATAGCGAGGTTCTGGTCGCTAGGTCAGAGTGTCAACACCGGCGACCTCTCGGAGGTCGCGCTCGCGCGCACGCTACCGCTCGTCGCCTCGATCGGGAAGAAAGAAGCCGTCGAGGAAGCCTCGGCGGTCAAGAACATCAGGACCGAACTCATCAGCCGCGGTGCCACGGCCCGTTCGGCGGATCCCCCCGGAGGGCAAGTCGGCCCTGCTAACCACCCTGGTGGCCTTGCCTGCGGGGGCGGGCCGTAGACGGGCCCTGGCGGCTCGGGTACGGCCGCACGCAGGGGCAACCGGACTACACGGCCATGAGCCGGATCAGGAGGCAGGAGCTCTCAAGACCCTGGCTGCCACCGACGAGGCGAGGCGTGGATTCTACGCCCTCGCCAGAGTACCCGGGGCTTACCCAAGGGTCCGTCCCCGGGTGAGCCAGGATCCCCCGGAGGGGAAAACATCGGGGGCCCAGAGGATCAGGGCCCGTCGGGACCCGACGGACCACCGCTCGGCACGGCCGTGGCATCGCCGGCGGCTCGACGTGCGCCAGGCGCGCACCGCCGTTGCCCAGCAACCGCGCACGGAGATCGCGCCGCCGTAACCCCCTGCCCTAGGAATCGGGCCGGCGCACGCCGATTCCGCCGAAAATCTGGTGCTAAGGGGCTTTTCAGCTATTCAACGGCGCCGATTGGGATTCGGACTGGCCAGCCGAAGCCCTATATAGGACAGCGCCTAGAGAGCCCCCACCTTCTCTGCCTACGATCGTCGGACCGACGGGACCTGCGCCGAACACCGTTTTCTGAATATTATCTAATTGTCTTCCATTGTCACCGAGGGACCCGAAGATCTTCCCGGCTCGTCGAGGGACTTAGCCGAGGGGCCGGCGAGCGGCGGCGAATTTTCTGGAGTAAAGTAAGTGCCACGTGCTCATTCGAGGACCCCCTTTGTTTTTGAGAAAGAGTAGAGCCACCGATTAAATTCGCGAAGTTGTAGGGCCCGGATAGTATTGCGCCGATGAGCAGAAGCGTACCGCGTAGTCGGTCTTCGTTAGTCTCACGCGGGCGATCTTCCGGTTCGCCCCGGAGGGGCCTGCGACTCACGAAAATCGGATTTTTAGTTAGCCTCTCGGGAGGCCGCGGGGTTCCTCGAGCGGACACAAGAGCGACTTTTTTTTTTTCTTCGAGTCGTGCCCCGTAATTTTCTCTGTATCTCACGATTTTCTTTGTAATTTTCTGTCGCGCCCATTTTGAATAAAAGCGCGCAATTCGAGTCCCATTTTCTATTGTCTGACTGTGAAATTTGAGTTTCTTTGTAGTTTTATTTTCTTTGTCTGGTGGAAGTTTGTAAACGGTTTTGACTTCCGCCGATACTAGTTTTTGAACGTAGTAGAGTCATTTTTCTCACGCTGGTTTGTGAATGGTTTGGGCCCGCGGCGAGAAAAGTGCTCTTTTTGCGATATTTTGAAGTGATCGTCCCCCGAAAATTTGTGAATGGTTTTGGTTTTCGGCGCGGAGATCTTGTAGTCATGTGAATTTAGTCTTTTGTCACGGCCAGAAGTCGAGTCGTAGGAGCGTCGATTTTCTTTCCCTCTGGGTCGGAGGCGGAGAAGCCGCGCGGCGGCCACGTGGTCGCCCACGTCCGCGACCCATTTTCTTCCCTGGAAAACCGGCTTTTGTTCCGGTTAAAATTCCCATCGTTGAGTTTATTTTGCAGTGTTACGGGGCGGCCGAGCGGATGCGAGGCCGGGCTAATTCGGATGGAGATTACCCAAATCTTGCGCGTAACGATTATTTCAAGTTTGTGAGGAGATTGATCCGAGCGGTTAGATCAATTCCTCCGGTGGGATCTAGGGGAGTGAGGAATAGAAAAGGGGTGCGAATGAATGGCTATGTGGCTATTGTATTAAGATATGCGTTTATTCGTATGTGAGGTCTGAACTACAATCAGCTGGAAGGGCACCCGAGGTGCCTTGACCTAATTTCTCTAGATTAATATACTTCCGCGTCGCGGCGGTTCGGGTGTCGCGATAGCGCGCTTTAGCGGAGGCAGGTTACTGGACGCCGGTGTGCTGACGCGGGAATTCTGACTATTTTAATGGCGGTCTGCGCGTGATTCTATTTCGCGATGCTGAGATTCGAGCTCAGCTGTTTAATGGAAGTCGATGGATTCTTAATCTATCCGGTTACCGGAGCAAGGCATGGAAATCGCGATAACGGTTAGAATTCGGTTTTGGTCGAAGATGAAGGGTTAATAAATAAACTAGAATGAAAATGAGGATGAATCGAGCTTGCGAAGGATCCTCTACCTGGCTTGTTCAGCGGCCGTAATCGGTGACAGTCTCTTTTGATCGACCCGGTCGGATGTCTGTGCGTGAACACCTTCGTCCCGTGGCGTGCCCTAGGGTTGGAGGTCTCCTAGAAGCCTCTCGTCCAACGGAAGTCGCAGTGCCGCCGTCTAGTCCTGACTTTGGATCGCTGGAGTACCGGATGGCGCTACTGCAGCTCGCAGGATAGTGGTCCTTGGCAGGGAGTCCAATGGTCTCGGTCTCTGACTCGCTAGGAACGGAGTACCGGGGACCAGGAGCTCCACTCGAAGTTTCGATGACGACTGACGTTGACTTATTGATTAAAGATTTTCGACTAATGACTTAGGACTGCCGTCTTGATCAGACTGCTGGTTTTATTAGCAGGATGTTCCAATTGGTGGGGGTTTCCTAGGGCCCAGGTGAGGGTGGCGTTTCTGAGTCGTGCTGATGCGTTGCGGAGTCATCAGGTTGTTTGCCCCGGGTCGGTCGATGACTTTTGGAGCCGTTTGGCCGATGAACTCGTTGGATTCTTTTGCAAGAGTTTCCTAATCGCGTTTCTGTACTCGGATTTCCATGGCTAGCTCCGGTGATTGAAAAAGAGGGTTTTTCCCTATGTTAGAGTACGGAAGGTGCCTACGTAACAGCAGAATAATTTTGAGTGTAGTTTTGCGACTCGTCCGCCGAGTAATTTTTGTATAAAGTAGCGGAAATTTAGAGTCGAGAATTGTCGAGAATCTGTCGTGTAATTTTGAGGTAATTAGTCCATGAACGCGAGCGCAAATATTTGAAGTATAGAAATTTGTAATTTTGATTGCGTGCGATTTGAATTTAGGTGGCAAATATTGTCTATTACAGCGAACCTTTTGTGTACTTTTAGTAATTTGGATTATAGAATTGTTCTTGAATTGTGGCCAATCGGGGCCCGTTGAGATAAAAAGTTCTGGGAGTTGACGAACTTTCTACTTTGCGTTGATCGGAGCCCCTTTTGAATATTTCGCGCTAAATTGTCCTTCCCGGTGATAAACCAAGAAAGCTGTTAATTTTCCTAAGATATCTGATTTTCAACTAGTTTTCTATCTTGCTAATTTAATTATCTCTTGCCTAATTTTCTCGCGAGAATTACTTTTCTAATTTAATTGTCTTTTGGGCGACCTTCCGTCGGACCCGACCTTTTGGTGAAATTTCTATTTTCTCATTTCCTTTTGTTAAACCAATTGTTTTCTATTTCCTTTTTTTGATT
The DNA here is from genome assembly GCF_000612105.2 of Orussus abietinus. NCBI lineage: Eukaryota > Metazoa > Arthropoda > Insecta > Hymenoptera > Orussidae > Orussus > Orussus abietinus. The sequence goes on along the minus strand of NW_019394573.1, from coordinate 13,021 downwards.
GTTAGAACAAATTTGTTAAAAATTGGTACTAGATTCGAATTCGCTTTTCTTTTTGGTAGTGTGACTGAAATCCCCTGTCTCCCCCGAGCCTATGATAAATTCCCCAAATTTATTGAGTCCGCCCCTTTTTCCCCGCATCTTGGTCTTATCCTTGCCCTCTCCGAACCTTGGCGCGTGCGCGCTCTGAGCTAGTCGGTCGCGTCGCGACGATCGTCGAGGCGGAGATTGTTCGAGCCTAGTCCTTGGAGTTAATTTTGAGATTGTCGAGATTTGTTTGAGAGTTCCGAAATTTTGAGTTTGTCGAGTCGTTGAGATTTTCGAGAGTTGAGAGTTTGCCGTTGTGTATTTTTGGCCTCCGGGGAAGCCTGGCGCACAACTTCGTGTCTCGTTCTCGAAACCGGGGAAAATAATTTTGAGTGGCTCGAACGGATCCGCCTAGACCATCGGGCGAAGGTGACGAGCAATCGTCCGGGCGCTGCGGGCCCGGAATTCCCCCCCTCCCGTCGTGTCTTCCATCGACACGACACTCAGTCTCTTGCTATTCGGCACAGTAGTTACTCAATTCTATTGCAGGTTAGTAATTTGGAATAGGGTTCGAAATAGGGTGATAAAAGAGTGAATGAGTGGAAGAGTGGAACTCTTCGAAGAGAACCTGTACCTTGGCTTCGTAGAGGCCTTTACTTCCGGTGACGTCTCTCCTACGTCCTGCCGGTTGCGATGTACTACACGTGAACGCCTTCAAACCGGGGCGTGCCCTAGGGTTGGAGCTTCCTAAGATTCTCCTGCTGGTCCGGAATTCGCAGCGCCGTCGTTCTTCTCACTGTTGGCTCGTGGATGTCGGAATACCGAAACGCACTACTGTTATTACGGTACAGTCAGCTCTTCAGAGAGCCTCGTTCCTGAGACTGCTCTACACACTGTCTTAAAATCTTCTATACTGTTTGCTGCTCCTTTTCGGTACCGCTTTTATACGAGATCTTATCCTTGAGATGCCCGTGAGGACAGGGTTCGATTTCCTTACTTTTTGATTTTGTTGTTAGAAGCTTGATCGGACGTACTGAGGAAGTCACTATGTTGACGGAAGAGTTGGTCCCATGTTTTGGTCCAGAGTGCAGTTCGATGCGGAAGGCGTGCGAATAAGCCGAAACATTCCTCGATGATTGTTGCACTCGTTGTTATTTTTCCGGTTTAATCAGGTGATACTATCGTTGCTTTGGATTCGATATTTATCTTCCGGTAACTGACTCATACTTAATTTAATGCGCACCTCTCTATTTTGAGGAAAATCTGGTGGCCTCGTAACAAAAAAATGGAAGGCTGTGACTACTTTGAAAAACTGTTCTTAAATCTAATTTTGCAATTTTACTCAATTGTGTAAAAGAAATACTAACGAATTGTACGAGAGCTGGAGCGTTGATAAAAGTAATAACTCAAAAGCATCAACAACTTCCTTATTCTCCAAAGGTAGGGATTTTTCTATCAAATCGAACCTGGATCGAGGAGCTTCCACTGATTTTTGTTCCATTCTTGACAATCTCTGATCAATATTTTTCATAGTAACACTGACGCTAGCCATCATGTAAATAATTGTGTTATTTTTATTTAAACGAGTCAGATAACAATGAGAAACTTAATTTGTGTTTGGTGATAGTAAATAAATACATAAAAAAAAAATAAAGCAATCACCTTTTATCACAGCCAATTCTGTCATCGTTTTCGCATCGTTGTTTCCAATACTCAGAATCGAGAATTCTTAAGCTGCAATTTATATCCTTTTATTTCTAAATGAACATATCTTCAAATCACTTTCGTTAATTTGAAAAGGAATTGTGTATTAATTTCAATCTTAACTTAGCAAACTAAATAGAAAAGAGATAATAATAATAACCTTTGGTCGTAGCAGACGTTGACGGTAGATCAATATTGTTGTTTATAAAATCGGTTCGCACGATGATGTTTTGTGCAGCTGAAAGTTAAAGAAACATTTATTCATTTGACAATTCGATACAATTTTCTGTTTATTGTGATTTAAAATTACATTTCTTGAGTTAGGTTGTGGACAAATTATAAGGTGCAGTAATTAATGAAATTCTAAATACCTTGTGTAACGGGTCCAAATTAAGAGTGCGCGAGACACTACTATGGCCATTATTTCGGCATACGTAGGACATCCGCAATTAGGATAGCGTAAGAGTAGGGAGGCCTCGGGAGAGGGAAGCGCGGCTCGCGAGCGCGAAGCATCGCGAGAGAGCATTCTTAGTCTGAGATATCGATCGTATAACGATCGACGGTTTGTACTCTTGGATCAGAACTTCGAAAGCGTTTGCATCGGGAAAATTCAATCTCCCAAATTGTAGAACTACGTCGGAAACATGCGAGCGTGCGTAAAGCCAAGCTTCTTTCTCAAAGTATCCGAGAACCGCGGAATAACCTCGTTGAGGAACTGTGCATCCCTCGGTGACCGAGCATTGCCGCCCTCGATCTGAGCCGGACAGTTACTAGAACGAGGAAAGTTCGTGATAGATTCGTCGAAACTCGATGACCGTGCATTGCCGCCCTCGATTTTAGTACGGACGAAACTCTCAATAAGAACGAATGCGTTTGATTTGTTTATTTTTAAGTCCTGTGTTCCAGTGAGCCTGGCATAGCGACCACACCCACATCTTATTTTCTTAAAATCCTGTCGATAAAAATCCTACTCTTGTATTCTCCAAATCGCACGTTGCGACTGACGGCAGAAGTCCTCGTCCACAAAATCTTAACCCAGCTAATATCCGCGGCTGGATAACCTAGTTTAAGTAATATGTAAGAGTTACAAGTATCGGGCGAGAGCGCAGCGAGTCGGCGCCGATTAGGGAAGGGCCCGCGTGGAGAGTGGGAAAAGTAGAAAGGGGTCTTTAGGAGCAGGAGAAAGGAGAGAGGAAAGGATTACGAAAGGAGTACCTCGGCTGTGAGGAAGCACCAGAAGGATGGCGAATTATGGAGGAATGGAAAGGAACCGGGAGAATTGGTGAATTCTGGAACGACTCAATCCACTAACAATTGTCTCTTTGGGACCCGGATAAGAAAGGAAAATCCAAGCAATCACCCAGAGATAAGTACCGACCATTCTCCTAACCTGGAGAAACGTAATTTCTTAAATGTGAAAAATTAAATGGATCTCTCCACGAGGGCCCAGCCGCCACAAATCGTTCCGGGTTCGAATACATTGATTCGTCGAGGTTTAAATTTGTATTGCGATGTGTTGTTGTGCGTCCAGGGGGTTTTCGATCATTTTGTAAAAGATTGTACATGTTGATGCTACGAGGCTCTCTCGCTCATCGTTATTTAATTGTTTAGACTGGATTATTCCCCTCGTAGCCTGAGTGAGCAATAAAAATAGATGAAACGTTACAAATACTAAAACCCGGTGGAATCAACCCCGGAAGACACTTAGACCCGTGGTTGATTTTAATCCGCGAAACCAATTGTTAGTACATTATTTCAAGCAAGGCTGAGCGGCCATCCGAATTTCGTCCCAATTTCTCAGACGAATTGTTAATTAACAACATTGTATTTCAATCCCACTAACGGCTATGTTTCAATTCAAACGTGTCGGTAAGAACTGCACATGTGGGGAAGGGGAACGCGGAGTGACGTGGAGACGGTTGTTAATTCCGATTAGAATCCTACCCCAAACCACCCGATCCGAATAACCTTTATATCCCATGTTTCCATATCCCATGTGGATTCTATGATGAACGAATAGAACGCACCGATAATGGAATAAGTCGTTCTCACTGAGGATCATTTCATTTCGTTTCCTTTCCTCTCCGTATCTAAACACTTGAGTCAGGGAAAACCCCTTTAATCCAATTAGGATTGCACCGACTTTAAATTAAAGGGGCCGGAAATTCCAAGAAATTTAAATCGCCGAATTTCACTCAGACAGGACGGCGCCGGTGCGCTTAGCATTAGAAAAATTCGCTCGAACCAGTTCGCGCGGACAGGCCTACCGAAATCCGGAATATTGACACGATCAGCTGATCGCTCGTGAAACGCTCTCCTCGCTCTCTCGCCAATCTCGGTTTCTTTTATATATTAGAATTTTGATTAATTTCGGTCTCAGAAGTCGTGAGGCCCGAACCCTCGAAGGATGCAGTTTTTCGGTGCATAGGCACGGATCAAACTGCATACCATTACACTTGACCGAAAAATTCACCATTATTCGTATTATTTATATTAAAGGATTTGATTTGAGGAAAAGCCGCATCATCGTTGATACCAGACGATTTGTTGACTGTATGATTTACTTCTTCTACGGATATTTCATCCACCTTGCCTAAACATAAAAAAATTTCTTTTTCACTTTTATAGGGTAACCATTATAATAAGTACACCTTTTTTTTTTTAGATTAATTGCTCATCCGGAAATGGAATAGAAAAACATGGATTTTACGTGGTTTTTTCATCTTTCAGCCTGTCAATTCAAACTTCAGAAAAAAGGTGCAAACGATAATTTTGTTTGTCGTTTGTGCAAAATTAAACACTGCAGATCTGGAAACGTTTTATTGGAATCCAGTTTTACGTAGACCTTCATTGTATCGACGCGAATCTTATGATCCCAATGGTTTCAAAAATAAATGTTTAATTTTGTGAAAATGGATCTTTTTATAAAAATTCTGAATTGGCAATTTAAGAAAGCATAAAAAAACCATTTCAAATACTTTTCTTCATTTTCTATTTCCGGGTGGTTAATTTTGTATGTAAAATCCCACATTGAAAGTTCAGATCTAAACGTTTTTATTTCATTATATGTTTAAGCATTACATCGTACACTATAGTTACGTACCTTCAGTGGGCAATGTAGCCAATATTCAACCAAAAAGGACTTCTGACGTTTTCAATGTTTTTAAATCGAAAGTTGGAGGAAGAGAAATGTTTTTAATTTGTGCTAAAATATTTAAGAAACGTAATTGATTAATTATAGTTGCTGCGTTGGGAAAAAAGCCGATTAAAACAAATAAAAATACGTTTTGATTTTGATCTCCCTTTCACGCTTGCATATTTGTCATTATTAGACCCTTCGAGTTTAACATTTGGACTGTATCGGTCCAATCGTATTTTTTTTTCGTTGGCCGTTTCCTAAAGTTTCTTCGTCGGTAATTTTATATTCAGGATCTTCAGCTCTACTTTGAGCTCTGTTCTAAGTATCTGAACGATTTTCCAATTAGTTTTAGATATTGCCAGATTGTTTTAGCTTTCATTCAAGTATATAAGGTGATAATTACCGTAATATCCTTTAACAGTCACGTGAATAGGTTCCCACGTTGATACGTCGGGTTCTGAACGATTATATATAAAAGATTAAGTATTTCTAATTTTAACAGGCCACCAGCATTTAGTATTTTCGTCATCATAGCGCAGTCAATTGGTTGGTACTTCAGAAAATGAATCATCGGAGAATTGCACAGCAGCAAACGGTTTCATGTTCATTTTTCAGAATAATTTTATCCGAAATTTCAAGCTTAACAAATTGTGTAAAGCAAAAACATTTATTAGGCATCTTTAGGGTGGAAATTACAATGAAAGCTTAAAATAATGATACCTCAGTTTGTGATTAGACAATAATTCTAAATGTTTAATTATTATACGCGTGAATCATCGGCATAATGACATGAAATTTCTGTGAGCCGTTCTTCAATGGAAATAGTAAACATTTAGATCTAACGTCAGTCCATTTAATAAAAAATTCTTCAAAAACAACCTCAACTTGGGTTGCTATTAGAACTTGATCACGGGCCTATTATCGTGGCAGCCGACTTGTTTCTCCTCAACGGAACACCTTTGAGCTTCCTGGTTCCCTCTCTCTCCATCTCTCCCTCCATCTCTCTCTATTTCTCCCTCCATCTCTCCCTTTACATATATTACTTATTATATAGATACATTAAGAATTACCACTACATTATCCCCCCATGTGAGAAGTAAAAGCCTTCATTATCCCATCGGTCTTGATATTGCACCAAGTCGCGAACACCTTTTTCCACAAACCAAACCCAATCACTAGTCAATGTCCGCGACTGGTTAATTTAGAATAAGTGATACTAACCCCCGTAGAGCACAACTCCGGGAAGACGCATAGATTCGCGGAACCAATTAGTCCGCGGCCCAGGCATTAAAACTCATGGAGTAAAACATAGATTTCGTTTAGGCTGATCACCCAATCCCATAGGCCGAGTAGCATTCTCAGACCAAGGTTCAAAAAGGAACCTCGAATTCGCTCCCTTAAGGTCAACTAGCCCTGAGCTAGAAATAGATTTCGGCGCGCGGATCGAGTAAAACGGAAAATCGGCAAACTTAGGGCACGGAGTAGGGACTAACTTCCCTAAACTTTTAACAGTTTAAATTTATCCTAACACCTGAAATTCCATTATTCCAAATCCTGATGATTCAATGATGAAACTATAGAACGCACCGATAGTGGGATAAGCCGTTCTCACTGAGAGTCAAATTCCCATCCTTCCTTTCCCTGCAGCCGTCATCAGAAAAACCGGAAACACGATAATAGAATTGGGATTGCACCTAGTTTAATTAAAGTGATCCGGAACGGTGAATAATTTTCCGAGAAATTTAAATCGCCAATTCGTGCGAAATGGTGCGGAAGCAAAAGCCCCAACGATAGAAAAACTCGCTAAATCCGGATTCGGTCGACAGGCCTTCCGACTCGCCATAATATATACGTGCTCAGCTGATCGTTCGTGAACGCTCTCCTCGCTCTCTCGCCAGTCTCTTTCTATTTTACATATTAGAATTTAAATTAATTTCGGTCTCAGGAATCGTGAGGCTCGAACCCTCGAAGGATGCAGTTTTTCGGTGCATAGGCACGGATCAAACTGCATACCGTTACAGTATATAAAATTAATAAGAAAGAATAGCCAAAAAGTAATCGTCAGTAATGTTACGGTTTTTATGTGACTGGTGGAGTTAATCGATTTGGCAACTGAAAAAAGTAATAAAGTGAAATTCTGTCTTTACATTTTTAAGTTTTTTATTACATAAAGAGTTAGTGATTAAGCAATATAAATAATGTATTCTTCATCAGCTGTATGTAAGGATTGGTCATTTCGATTTGTTGTCAAGTTTTTATAGTAATCATGTTTAACAGGAGGAATGAATTTTAGCAGGTCCATCATGTCTCTCCATTTTTCCCTTGTCACAGTTCTGCCGTTAGGATATAATAAAGGCCGATCTATATTTTTTAAACTTAGCGGTCGACCTACTACAGATTTTCTTATATTAATGGCTTTAAATTCTGTATCTTCATTATAGTCACATTTGAATAGTATAAGATGGGGTATGGACCTATCTAGCTTTATCCAGCCTATTTTAAGCCAATTTACTGGAAACCCTGTGACGGTTACTTTTCTGTTAATGATTGATTTCTCTGAAGGTTTTGTTGAAAAAATATCTTGGTGGTTCATTTGGATTAGATGAGCATGTGGCTTATATTTTTACTGAATTCATGACATCCAAAATTATAACCATAAATTTCGCTTATAATAAGCTACGGATGTGGTCAGCTTGGGAAAGGCTAAAGCCTTTTTAATTTTTTCTAATGTTGCCATTCGATCAGCAGCCATTTCACTGCGAGCCCGTTCAGCCTGTTCTAGGTGAGTTTCCTTTTCAATTTCTGCGTCTTAATTCCCTCGCCGTTTGAAGATTGAATTTTTATTTGCAAAGCATCACAAGTTTGACACGTATCCTTTTATGGTTGTTTAAAATGTAAATTAAATTTTGTAGAGAACACATTATAGTAATATTTTCATTTCACTGGTACTACATTTTGCTTTTCACATTCTGTGACGTATAGTTCATACATCTTCTTAATATTTAAGTCAGAATTTAAATATTGTCGTCTTGGATTATGCGCTCTGGTATAGTGACTATTGTAGGCTGGAAATTACTTTATATGTTTTATAAAATTTGTGTCATCTATTTTATTGCTTGGAACACGGCCTTTGCGCTGATCAACCAAAGATATAACTTGTTCTTTAGAACAACATTTGTATATCCGCCCGTCACTCACCTGATAAGTGTCTAAAATATTTCTTGCAAACGGGAATATCACGTCTGTCTTTTCGCAATTAATATGTAAAAGAATGTAATCTCCGTTCTTTAGTTTCATTCGTGGGGCATCTTCTTTTTATTTCGTTAACTTTAATACAACCTCTTAGGTAAATATTTTGGTCAAGTTCACTATGTAAACTATAAAATCCCTCCATGGCAGCCTCTCTTTCATCCGAAAGAATTTGTTGATTGCACTTCTTACGGCATCTGCATTTTATATCGACAAATGTTTCTGCAGGTATTAAATTTCCTCCCCTATTCCTGTATGCCAAACCTTTTGTTCCGTTATGCTTGTGTAAATTTCGTGCCCATTTATCAGGATTACAACTTCTTTTTCTCTCAATCGATGTGTTTGTTGGGGAATTTGTACTGTTGCAATCAGATGAATCCGAGAAACACGATAAACGTCTTCTTGCCCCAGTCTTTCTGCTGATAAATCGTATTGAAGAATCATCCCTGCTTTCCACATCCACATTGTTATTAGTTTCACTCGTTTTGATTATAACGGTATAATATTTAGTTCTTTAAAAACAATCAGGGAGTAATGTTGAAAAGACCAAAAAATATGTAGTCCGCGTAATATTGGTGAAGTATACAGTAACATTCAGCGTGAGAGATCACTGTTATACTAACTACCGTCTGCATTGCGCTTCTTTCTATCTGTTNAAGGGCGAGAGGGTGAGGACAAGGGCCAGAACAAGAGCGAGAGCCCCTTACATTGATATTCGAAAAGACCGCGCCACGTGGCCATCGCCTATTGGTTGGATCGCTGCGGTGCCACCGAAACGGTCGACGGAAAAATTCAAGCGACCCAAGCAAAGTCAAATATTAAAAAATGCACATCTCTGTATTAAATGAACCAATCGGTTTCGTTCATAGCTTAAAAAATGCAGAAAAATCGTCCACTCTCGATGGCCTCGTTAAAGTTGACTTTACTCATTCAAGAGGTTCAAAAAACAACATTCATTGTCTAATTTGACACGCCAGGCTGAACATCGCAGATAATGACTAGGTCCGAGTTTCTTAATACTGCCAGGTATTCGTCTACGATTTACATTAGAGTATGGAGTTAATCAAAATGGCTTCTGAAATAAATTACTTATTATTTAATGCCCAAAAAAATTTGGCCGTTTAATGGTGATAATCTCTATTAATCAGGAAAGATATTATAAATATAAAAAGTTATGACTATACCAAGTGCTTTGACACCTAAATTTAAGATTTTTCAAAAAGTGGAGTTAGTCGATGTATGCACTGAGCGGCACAATTTCAGACTGATTTGGATTTCAACAGTTCTCTAAATGGATCCATTAACTGAGCATAGCTGAAACTAAATTGCCGATAATAATTACATAAACCTAGAAAACTTTGCAATTGCTTTCGATTTGTGGGTTCCGCAAAATCATGAATTACTTTCAAACGATCAGAAATTGGTCGAATTCCCTTAAGATCCAATGAAAAACCCAAGAATACAACCTTATCACTACAGAATACGGACTTATCGAGGCGCAAAGTAAAATTATCCTTCTGCAGCCTAGTGAACACGGCATCGAGATTCTGCATATGTTCCTCAAAAGTTGACGAGGCAATAAGAAAATCATCGATATATCGCGTCAAATAGGCATCATAGGAGTGCCCAAGATATTTATTCAGTGCCCTCATAAATCCGCTTCCGGCGGTTTTCAGTCCGAACGGAATTCGCTTAAATTGATAGTCGACCATTATACACAAATGCGGTATACTGTCTCGAATCCCTAGCCAAGGGAACCTGCCAATAACCATTTGCCAAATCCGAAACAGTCATGTATTGTACACCGTGATATTTTTGCATCACCTCGTTAATGAGCGGTGGAGCCTCCTGATCGGACTCGATAATTTGATTAAGATATCGTGTATCCAAACAAATACGAACCCGATTGTCCTTCTTTACGACAACACGAATAGGATTGCAGTACGGACTAATTGATGGCTCAATCACATTGTTTTCAAGCATATTTTGGATTTCAGCATCCACAGCACTTCTCAAAGCAAATGGTACAGGATACGATTTTCTCACAATAACTCGAAGTTCAGTCAATTTGATATGATGTTCGTAAGTTCCAGCATACCCCTTCTTAAACGAGAATAATCTTTCAAATTTACTCATAACACGCATAAATGTTTCAACCTGTCCGGGGCTCAATCTCGTCAGGTCATCCGCGACAGATCGTAAGTTCTCAAAGAACCCTCTTCCCCCCGCTTCGGCAGACATGGCCGACATCAAGAAACAGGATTCAATCAAATTATCGTCTTCATCAACACTGCCATCAATAAGGTCGTCATCGACATTGTCATTAGTAATATCATCATCAGCATCATCATCATCAACATTATGATTAACATCATTATTATCTACATCAGTCTCTCGATCAACAGCATTCGTATCAATAACATCATTACCTGAATTTTCAACACATTGGAATTTTAATAGAGGATCACGACGACATTCATCATTATTGTTGCGTGCTTCCTCCCTATCATTTACATTATAAATAACATTATCATCAGACAAATTAATTAATTCATCTCTACCGATCAATTCATTGATCTCGTTTTTATCAAAATCAGTACATTCATCTTTCCTAACCAATAATTGAGTTTCATTTTCTTCTTTCATTTCAACGGCAACATTTACCGAACAAGCATCATCAACAACATTCCTTCCGACCTCTCCCATTCGAGACGATCGTATTATTTGAATGTATAGAATATCCTCCTCCCGAGTAGACTTTAGATTCTCCGGAGCCTCACGATCGGACGAGACTGAATCCCCAGATAGCATAAAACCATTCATACTTACAGATAATCTATAAAAATCTAAAACAACCTTATTATGCATAAGCCAATCATTACCAACAATCAAAGGTGCGGCTAAATGAGAAATCATTAAGGAATTATATGGATAAACACGATTGTCTATTTTTAAGTCCAAATAAATTTGTTTCGTCACTTTCATACTGTTTTTTACCAAGAGCGGGCGTAAGCATCACTCCCGACACTGGCAATTCCATCAAAATAAACTGCTGCTTCAAATAAAGATAATAATTCTCAGGCGCACAAGTCACCTAACTTCCAGTATCAACCAAAGCAAGAATAGGAATATTATAAGTATGTACAAGCAAATGCAAACATTTAGGTTTCATTACCTTCTTTTGCGAAATATTGGGGGGAACAGAAACAATGTCATGAAGTAGGTCCTCAGAAATATCAGCATCAACTCGGCATTTAGTGGGACCTGATTCTAAAATGCCACGCATTAGTTTAAATTCCCATTGTCAGTTTGAGAAGACGTAAAAGTTACGTTAGGTGGAGGTACATGAATATTAGGCAATTGAGAAGTGGATACATGTCCACACAACTGTATATTTACTGGATAATCAGATCTAGAGTTGAATTCACAATTATATTGATAAGAAATTCCACTATTATTCGTAGAATATGGCGATCTAGATGGTGCTGTGAAAGATCGTCTCAAAGAATTAATGGGACATTGCGTACATGAATTTGAATTAGAATTTAAATTTTCACTTCGATTATATGGTCTTGAAAAATTTCTGTTAATATTTTGAACGCGTGCAGATCTATTCTGATCAAAATTTTTAAAGCCCTTAGAAGTACTTTCATCCTGAGGATGTACATGACGTTTCTCTTTATCTTTCTTTTGTTGGATGAGATCTAAATTAGCCAAAGCTTGTCGAACTGAACTAAGATTACCATAATCGGTACCGGCAAGTGATTCTCTAACTCGAATCGGCAGCTGACATACAATCGTGTAAGACACTTCATAAGTGGATAAAGGTGGGTCAAAATATTGTGCCTCTCGAATCTGTCTCAGAAAATAACCCTGCAGCGTCCCTGACCCATAAGTATAGCGTTTGGAACTCCATTTGGTTTTCAACGCGACTTGAATAGGAATCGAATAATATTCCTGCGAGAACCTTTCGAAAAACTCACCGTAATTCAGAATCTCATTGGTTTCAAACCATATTTTCGCAATTCATTTTAACGTTCCGTCGACAATAAATAATTTATGAGTATCAGGCACTCGTTTTATATCAAAATATTGGTCAAGTTTAGCTATAAATTCTCGAGGATTCATTTGAGACTGTCCATCAAATTGCGGTAACTTTAAGTCCATATGATAAGTATTCGCGTCATGCAAAAACCGATTCAATAATGTGGCTTGTACAGCTCGCGCACCGCTAGATTCACCACCTAGACTGTTATTTTGATTCTTGATCCGTTCGACCTCAACGGTTAAACGCTCTAATTTCGAAGACAAATTTAGATCGCTTTCACGCTCATTTATTAATTTCTCTAGTTCTTTTCTTAATCGAATTAATGCCTTAGTAGGTATACTGGGTCGGTTCTGGATAGATTAGTATGCGTGCACACGTACACGGACACACACACATGCGCAGCGCCGGCCTATGCGTGTGAGTCCCTCCCCCTCCCCCTTTCCCCTTGCCGACAAGCCCCTGGGCCCCTCGTGTGCGCCCACACGGGCACGCACCCATGCTCACCGCTGGCCTATGCGTGTGAGTCCCCTTATCCCCAACCGCCTTGCCTACCCCGCCCGTCGGACCCCGCTCCACCCTCTGAAACGTTGACGCAACGTTTCCTCCCTCACCCCCGCGGAAGACACCATCGAGATCGGAATTTGCCGTCAGCCATTCGATTCCCCGAATTCTGCCATCCGCCATCCCGGATGAGCTCGGAATGCGTCGCAACGTCTTCCGAGAATTCCCGTCGATTTTTGGAGGACAGCCGTTATCTCCCTCGACGCAAGAATCCGCCGGCTCTCGTCGGCCGCGACGTCCGCCACTCGATTCCAGGAATCGCGTCGGCACCTTTGGTCCCCGCAACGGCGGAAGAC